>NW_021630108.1:0-239554 GCF_900700375.1 Denticeps clupeoides
CTACTCAACAGGCCGACAATTTCAATGTAGCCTGCAATGCCCAATCAGATCAGTTACTCACAGCTGCTTGGGTCAGAACAGCCCCGGTGGTCTCTTGCCTTCAATTCATATTCCCAGCGCCTGCGCTGATGCATGATAGGCTGCTTCGTAACGCATTTTTCAACCTTTGCTGTACGAATGGAACCCCAGCTAATACAGAGTGATGATTATGGAGCAATTCATCATATTGATCATTTGTGTCAGAAATTGCATAAAGCGTACTTTCAGGAATGTGCAGACAGGAATATCATGAATATTATGTCTTGGAAATGCTAGACAGGTTCTATCTTTTATGACCACTCAGACCTCTTGAATGGTTTAGCAACTCCTTAACCCTCCAAAGTCATCCAGATCAACAAGGCTGATATGAAGCTGCTGAGAAATAAGACCTGATAAATGCCAACATAATCTCTACCTGTTCACTGGCTGAACAGGAGGGCTGATAAATCTCAGAGTGGGTAACATTTAGTACGCCAGAGATCACTACCGTCCTCCAGTGCACAATCCCCCGCTGGGCAAGAAGTTTTAGGCTAAATCTGGTAATTAAAGCACTATTAGGTTCCCTAATCAAACTCCATCTGATTCCTTGATGATCAGCAAAGTCAATTACGTGGTATCTACGCATTTTATTTCTCATTACATTTTTTTTTTCAACTCTGGCTTTAAATTAAGGTACGTATTGAGTGCAGTGAACCCACTTTAATCAAGTGGGGAAAAAAAACTCCAAAGCCCTGTGACTCTGCGCTGGGCAATCCGCTCAGGGCGAGTCTTGCCTCATCAGGCTTATACATGTACCGGCACATCTGCATTACTGTCCACGGTGATGGCAGGTTCTCCGCGAAAATAGCGTCACTGTGACTAATCAATGAGGTGAGCAGAGAACCAAACTGACTCTTAGGAAGGAAAGAGGGGGGAAAAAAGAGGCTGCAGAAGAAGGAAAAGAGAGAAGGAGAGAGAGAGAGGCATCTGAAACTCCTAATAACTTAAATGACGGCAAACCGTGCTCTTTATGAATGATTTATGACTCGTGAAAACTAGCGTCTGCAATGAAACATCAGCTGTCAGCTGTCAGGAGATGAAAGCTGGGATTGGCTTGCAGGGTGTGCCAAGGCTCCACCATATCCAGTAGCCTTGGGAGCACAGAGGGAGGAACCAAGAACTATGACCAGCTGTCATACTTACCGCTGCCACTATTACACACGATGATCTGGGAGCAGGGCCGGATGATTCGAGACACGGCCTAAAATGCAGCAGCACTCGGGGAGCCGCGACTTATCACACTGCGCCACAGACTCAGCGAAAAGGAATGTTGACACGTGACCGACGGACACCACTGGAGATGAGCGAGTGGGGAAACCTTCATTTAAATTGAGCAGAAACACTGGAGGATTGGCAATATTTATGATTTTTGTCCCGATTCATTTTACGAAACTTGTGTTTTCGCAATACCTTCCAAGAGACCACGACAATACGCAAAAGTAGCACTATCAAACACAATCATTAAATCAAACTGTTGAACATCAGTTGATGTGATTGGCTGTAAACTAAAACTTTCAAAAATCCACAAATAAATTAAATCGTTTTGTATTCACAAATATATCTGCTGGTAGGTGAATGCAGGTTTATCAGTTTGTGAATAAATGTAACTGCACTTTCTTTTGTGCATCACGTACATTTTTTAGTCAAGTCAAGAAATTCAATTGTGAATAGTGTTTGTACATAATAAATTATATTTATTTATTCTAAAAAATTATATCTCCATATATGCGACCTTGTTTCTATAGACCATGGCATCTGGAAGGTCACAAAAGTGAAACACTCCTGTTTATGGAGATCCATTAAGGTAGAATTAACAATAATTCAATACTCAATATAATACATATTACAAACCACATACTGTTGAGTCCCTGCCCTGTGCCCAGTGACCTGGGAGTGGCTCTGGCAGTGATCATGATTAATAGTAAGTGGTGATGGACAGTGCATGAGCAAGAGGATCAGCTGCTGTCAATGGGCGGAGAATGTTTAAATGTGAATGTGGGTTAATAGGAGTGTTGCTACCAACTTGAGACTTTTAATAACCCTCAGCGTGAGTCTAAGCATGCAGAATGAGACATTCCGGTTTTGCCAAGAGGCCGTCTTCAAAACAAAAAAAAGCCACCAATGTCACTGCCTCCCTTTAACCTCTTTCATAATTAATTCATTATTACAATCTCCACAAAGTGCCCTCTAGTGGTGACATGGTCTTAACCTAAATGCCAATAAGTATAGAAGCACAGGGTTATGTGTAGAGCATGTCAGAAGTCATGAGTTGTTTGTCTGTTTGACAGCTAATTGAGCTGTTCTGTTATGTTGTGTGAATTATTTTTTATGGTTCTCTGTCTGCAAAGACTTCTCTGATGATGCTCACCTCCTGAAAAAATATACAATTGAAACACCAGCATAGACACATGTTCCCTATGTTCCTACTTGAGGACTGTCTCTGTTACCTGTGAATTTAAGCATGTATATGCTGTATACGACTGTTGACTGAACGTGTGTAAAAATAGTTAATGGTTTTGTAGCTGTAAGCCTGTTTCAGTTCTGATTACCTTATGACGGTGTGTCTTCTGCATGGACAAAAATGTATATTTCCTGAAACAATATGTAAGTCATTCTTTCTCTCTGTGCAGTGTAAGAAATTCACTTACCAACAGATATCACAAGTGTTCGAACAGCAAATCTGAGGGCTGTGACAGACGAAGGCCGATTTATGGTTGTCATGGTAGTATCGCTGCACAGTGGTCTTGTTCAGGGTTAATTATTGTTACTCTTAAATGTTCCTCGTTATTGCAAAAAAACTGTCACCAGTTGAGGGTGTGCTTTTCTATTGTAGAATAAACTGGATATCCAGTTTATTCAACTGTGCTACAGTTGATCATGCACATCAAAAAAGAGATCACAATAGGCTCTCAATATATATTTGTGTCATCTAAAAACTTAATTTCCTTTCCACAAAATGAAGAATGAAAAGCTAACATGAACATCTTTTTATAGTCTACAGTTATACATTTGCAGCATCTATCAGATTTTGCCATTATATAGAGCGACTTAGCATCTTGCTCAGGGACACAATGGGGTTTGTGGGATTTGAAACCTGTGACTTGGTCTTCTGCTTCATAGGCAAGTGTCTTAACCAATAAGCTAATACCACCCTAAGTTTCCTATGGTTTGTATAAATTATTATATTTTATGTGAAAATATGTTTTTTCCAAGACTCTGGGGTTGATGAGGATCTTACAGGGTAGATCAAGACGCACAGTAGAGCCTAATCAAAAAGAGCCATCAATAGCCTGCGCCTCAATGACAAATTTAATTAAATCCAATGTCAAGATCAGTCAAGTTCAAGTAAATGTCTTCACTCAGTAACATCAACAAGGATTTCCAGGAAAGGCACCTGTTACTGTTTGGCATTGACATTCCACATTGTCTTTTACTATATATTCCTATTAAAGACACAAAACAGTCCTAATCGTTTTGGACACATATGGACATTTGAAGAACTTGTCATCTAAAGAAGAACTGCGATTCTGAACACTCACCTTATCGCTTTTTTAGCTTTAGAAAGCCAACATATTTGGTCAGGTAACAGATAGTTGAGAAATGAGGATGGTCTTAGGTTCAGAAATGCAGTGTCTGCCCAAGAGAGCCTCTGTCAATGGTCCATCACCTGTACTGTACTATCGGAGGAGGGAGGGATACTGTTGCTGTTGGAGGTCTGCTTCCTGGGCAGATGCCCTCACATCTCTTCCCTTTCACTAGGCACTGAAAAACTCCCATTCTCAGAGCTCAGCAAATGCTGAGCACACTGTATGGGGTCAAGACAGACAATTCCTGTTGAGGCCAACACGTTCCAGGAGACCCAACGGCAAAGGATATGGTGGGAAAACAAATGTTTCTCACAAACGCTCTCCTAACACATCCCTTCGAAGAAAGACGCTGATGACACAAGATATTTGATTTATATAGTAGAATTCATGAATATTTAACCCATCCAAAAACACAAACCCTCAGGCACTTTGGCATCTGTTCAACTGCTTGAGACCCTACCCTTGCTTTTTCACTAGACAACACTGACGTGACTAGAAATGCAGAGGAAAACTCAAATTCCATTGCCGTGGCTGTGGTTTTTTTTCGAGTGTGTACACACATAAACTCAGAACAAGTTAACTTAGTCTTGCACATTTTGCAATAAAAAAAGAGGTCAAATGTGCTGTGTTTCTTCATAATATTACTTTCATTATGATAAATAATTCCTACAAGGTATAAATAATATAAAAACTGGTTACAAATGATGCAACATATAGGCCTGGACATCTGAAATGGGCCCTCCCAACAGGCAATTTTATTCTAACTACATACTTAATTTATGAGAAATTGTTCAAAAACAAAACACACAACACCAGACGCTGACACCAAATACTATATTCTATAACAAGTGTTTTAATTTAAAAGGGGGGGGAGATCCTATATCTGAGGTCATCTTAAATGGTAATTATTTGTCACGGTTGTCAGACATGGCGAGGAAGGAGGACGCATGCGCACGACATCACGAGACAGGGGATTTATTACATGGAGCACGCGACACGGGAAACATCACCAAACAACGACCTGACGCCGAACAGAAACGGACACGGCAGCTTTATATGGCCAGATACAGATGAGAAAAATCCAGACCAACTCGAAACTACGGTCCGAATCCCGGATCAATGAGTGTTTGTTTGGATCAGTTCTGATGACAAAAGGTTATATCACGAGACTGATATCATTTTTATACTCATCAACCATTCACTGAGACTCATGGTGGCTCTGTTGTCCTAGCGTGACCTTTCATGCCAGCTAAATGCCCCCCACATTTCCGCTGATTAATACCGGTTCTCTCTTCCACAAACTGTTTTCACTGAATTCATGCAATAGCCTTTTTTGTTCATTTACTCCGGCCAGAACAAACATATTCTACACAGAACTACAGGTTGTAAACCCAGTCTGGCAGCCTTGGAGTTATAATGCACCAGGCATAGATAGTCATGGAGTCTGTGGGCTGGGAATTACACCGAGTTCTCATGTGCGCTGCAGGATCAAAGCAGTTCCGCGAATTGATGTCAAAAGCCACGTGGGGAAGCACGGCAGCATATGCCAAACACACGAATGCCCACAGTGCTACTTTGTTCTGGTCCAGCAGTCATACGAGTCTCCCTTCCAGGTAGGAATTAATTTGTTTGCTCTCCTACGAGTGGAATCGGCTGCATTCGGCCTGAAAGGCTGGCTGGTATAAAAAAAAAAAAAAGGAAATAAATAAGTACGGCAAATGCAGCCCTGCAAGGTACCCACCGGACCCCTTTGTCTGTCTGTTGCTGATCTGCGCTCTCTGCATGCGCCGCACAGCGTGTCTGCAACTGTCTGATGTTCCCGGCGAACCGCAGCTATTAGTACCCGTTACAAAACACCAACACGGCCCAGAACGTCCTCTCCCACTCAGACTCTAACATATCGGAAATGCCCTCACTGGCAAGGCTGGGGCGGAGACTGGGCCAGCGAGAGATCGTACCGGCTTGCATAACACTTCCTATCACAACGAACGCCGTTTAGGACTAATATCAGCGCGCCCACCCGTGTCACAGGCGACGGCCAATGAACATTATTTCCAATTTCCATTATACTAACTCTTTATTGCAGACTTTTCACTGTAAGATTAGTCCGCCATTTCCTTGGATACTGCAGTGTGGGCCAGTAGAAGGTCAGAGCATTTTTTAATTAAAAGGTTTTAGGTTTTTTTTTTTTTTTTTCATGCTGCTTCTTGCCACTGCACCTGTCCTTTTGAAATCCGTGAAAGTCAGGGATGAGTGACGCTCTTGTCCTACTGGGGTGGTGGTGGATGGAGAATTATGAATTATGTCACATGTTCACAGCTCTCAGGCTGAAGAGAAAAGGGCCAGAGTGCAGAGGTGGCTTGACGCAGAGGTCAGAGGTCACCATTTGAATCAATGCTTACTGCTACTCTGAATTGCCTCATTGATTGAGGCTGTGGAATACGTCTCAAGGTTTATGCATGTGACTTTTTTTTTTCTTTGCATGAAAGCATGTGTCCTGCAGCAAAATGAGATGTCAGGGGGCAGGATTTGCACAAAAAAAGTGACTTCTTTCGTCTTCCCTTCATTTTCCATTTTAATGCCCCAAGCCTAAATGGACCTTCATCCCAGCAGCCTTGAATGTTTAATACAGAGTTATGTGTCTGCCATCCATGTAAGGGTTGTAATGAATGGAGTGGAATGCAACCTACTGCTCCCCAAACGAATTTGTTTTTGATTTCAGGCTGATTTCGGATTTCTTTCCACATGAACTGTTCCGTGCACTCTCTCTGCTCTTTTGTCCATATGTTTTCAAAAATAAAAAAAATTCTTAACCTTCTGCTTGGTTTAAATACCAAAAAGAGCACCATCCCAATTCTGATAGCCAAGATGTTTTTATTTATTTATATTATTTATTCAATAAGGGTCCAACCAGAGCACAGACATATAAATACAATATTGAAATAGTTTATTATAAATTCTAAATATAAAAGCACATGTATTCTGTTTTATTATCTGCCAAATTAGCCAGATATTGGACAGAACTCCAAGCAAATGCATTTAACATTCCAGCCATTTAAAGACATTTTCAGTCAAAAGGTATATTTCATTGATAATAAAGCCAATATAATCAATATAAAATTGATTATAGAGCTCTAATATCAGATGAATTTGAATGTTGTGCTACTATGCAAGGCTATCGGTTGTACTTTCACTGCCCTCCAGTGGCAATGCAAAAAGAGCATGATGTTCTTTTTTTCCCCTCTGACTGACAGATCTCATTCGTGAGAGCACTTCCTGACCGCCGTGGGTAGGTCACATTCCACAATGTCAAGCTGGTTTCCACAAATCTGTTTCCCCCTACACTTGGACAACACAAAAAGTTCATTTTTATGTAGGTACCCCACTTCCCCTTAAAATTACTTGAAATGTCATTTGTGACACAGCTCTGAATTTGTAGCTGTGTCATCAATCCACGTAATTTCCCTGCATGCGGCACAAGGACAAAGGAGACCTCGTTTGCGGAGCAAAGCCCTGTTTTTTTAAGATGGACGTGAGAGCGAGAGAGCATTGCAAAGCAGAAGCAGATGTGGTCCCTCAACTCTGTGCAAAGCAAACCTCCCTGAATGCAGCTGTGCCTACAGCCTCAGTGGTGTGTTCAGTGGTGGAGAGGTTGATGGGTTCATTAAGGTGAATCTCTCTCTCTCGCTCTCTCTTTCTCTCTCTCTCTGTCCATCTGTCACAGAAGGAAGAGAAAGAGAGGGAAGGGCAGATAAGAAGCATGTAGTGCCTAGAGTGTGCAGTAGGGGGGGCTGTTGCATCTCAATACCCCCCCTCTTGGGGATACAATCCACTACAGCTTCACCCCGTGTCCTTTACACACACATACACTCTTGTGTGCTATCACGCACTCCTGTACCACAGCCAATCAGATTGAGCCTTGGGCCTAAAGTAAAGCCGACATCCTATTAGTAGAAGTATGAAATTTTTAACTTCCTCTAAAGTTTGTTAGTTCTGAGTTTTGCACTCAAAATACACTGGTTTTTTGAGTTTACAGTACCGCAATGTTCAGGCAAATAAAGTTTTGGACAGAGAACAGAGAGAATTTAAGAAAAGACTTTTGGTCAGGCTAACCATATCCTCCACACGTCTAAATTTGGTGTGCGTCTTCTCAAACGTTGATTACATATTCTATTCCTTTTAATGATTTTGGTTTTCATGATCGCACACACTCGTACCCACACACACACACACACAGAGCCGTGGCCACCTCGTAAATCTGGCTGATGTCAAACGCGCGTGTGCCAAACTAGGATTATCTGGTGAGACTTTCAACTGACCAAACCCGATGATTAAAAGCTTTTTTTTTTTTAAATCTTCCAAAGAGAGGTCTTCCCAGGAGTCCCTGCCCTCCCATTTGATTCATTAGTTTATGAGCGAAATCCATCGATGGCCTGCGTGTTCCCTGCACATTCTAATGAAGTCCCTCTACCTGAATTTCTTCCCGAAGATGAACTAGCTTGGCCAAGACCTATTACAGTGATGGATATCATCTCCGATTCAGTTTTCAGGTTTCTGTCTTAAAGTCTTAAATTGGATTTTTGTGTATGAGATTGGAATTAGTGGAACCACCTAGACGGCTGAAGTCTGCACTCACTGGCAGACGTGTTCTCCTGATATTAAAACAGTCTCTGATAGTATGAATAGTGAGGAGGGGGGAGGTATATTCTTACATGTATTTTTTTTCTAAATCAAATGAGACAAGTCTTCAACCTGTCAGTAATCCACAGGCCTTCAGATCGTGCAGATCAACGCAAAATCATTTATATTATGTGGTCTTGGACTGAAATAACAATATATAATGATATTTTCTCAAAGTTTACCAACTGAACACTCTTAGTCTCACTTCAGTCTGTTAACCATACCCGCCTTGTTCCAGACTGATCCAGACAGAGCTCATGCAGAAAATTTGCAAACACGAACTTCTGGTCTGTTGCACCTATCCTTTCTTGTATGATTCACTGCTTGTACATTTGTTCCGGTGATTGTTTTTTTTGAATGTTGTAAATAAATTGTATTAAATGTTTTTTTGGGATTATATTTAGTTGATTCGCAAATCTCAGCCACTGTTGTCAAGTAATCGTGACCAGATATTTAACATAAAAATATAAAACAAATAAATAAATACAGAGTATTTATTATTGCAACTGGGGCTTTTTACTTTTCGCGGGGTTTTATCCAAACGCCACACCACAGTTCATATTCCATTTTTGTTTGCCATTCAAAGCCACACCCACCCCATACAACAGTGCAGCCTTGATTCACTGCTTGTAACAGTGCAGCCTTGGATATGGAGGCGGGCGACAGTGAACTTGTAGTACAAAAATGCAACCAATCCAAATTTGTATCAGCACCTAAAACGGCACCTAAAAATTTATAAAATGGCCCATTTATATCCAGCAGTTCCTATATTCTACTATACATAGTACATCTTCTTCAAATGTACCTGTTTTTTTTACCTGTAATTTTATTAAGCTGCCGTATTAGGAAAAATAAAATTAGCAATGATGTAAAGATTTACTAATTATTGATAGGCAAGAATGTGGCATTTATCATATTGCGATATTGATCTCAGCAAATGCAACATGACTTTTTTTTTTCCTGAATCGTGCAGCCCTGAAACCAAAGTGGCTTGATGCACTACAGGTAATATGAGTCAGGTAACACTGGCCAAAAAAAGGCAAAATTTTGGAAGGAAATATATCAAATGATAACATATTACTTAAGATAACAAAATCTCTGGTCCTTGGAGAAATGTACAGTAGTTGAAGACTCTTAAATTGTCTTAAATTTGATGAAAGTGGCCTTAAAAAAGGTCTTTAAAAAGTCTTAAATTTGGCTTCTTTAAACCTGCAGAGACCCTGCCGATCTCAATGTTACCTACGTCATTTGTTCTCTGTTAATGAGCTTGCTGGCATGCTGCTCTCCATTAAAAGTAGAGGCTCCGAAGCCAGAGAGTCTTACAATCTTCCCATTTATTACTCCAAGCATTCAACAGGTGCCATTCCACTGACCGAGAATGCATTAGCATTAGCACATTAGCCAAGTGTGTGTGTTCGCGCTGAACACACTGAATACAACCAGAGTACAAACCAGTAGATTAATCTAGTCACTCAATGATTTTCATCAACCACTTAGTCCACATTGGGATCGTAGGCGCAGTAGCCAATCCAAGGCCAATTTAGAGCTGCCAGTTCACCTAGTGTGCATTCCTCTGGACAGTGAGAGGAAACAGGAGAGCCCAGTGTACATAATTTTATTAGGGAGCTACTAATAATATTATGTACACAAATAAAACAAATACTAAAACCTAAATACTAAATACTAATTCTGTACTAAATACTAATTCTGGGTGTCACGTCCATGCGGGCATGACGCGGCGGGTGAACGGAGAGGAGGACGAGGAGTGACGAGAAGATGTGGAATGAAGGACGCTTTCACCTGACATCATGAAACCGGGGTTTAATTGTGAATCACAAGACAGGGGAGACATCAGAGACATAGACACTGGTGGAACATGGTGGAACATAACGTTAAAGACCTGACAGCGGACAGAAACGAACAGGGCAGCTTTATACAATTAACACAGGTGAAAACGATTAGGGAACATTACACAGGACAACAATGAAACTCCGGTCCAGATCCTGTTCCGGACCGGAGTAACCCCATTTCGGACAGGATCCTGACACTGGGTAACAATAAAACTAAGAATACTGCAATTATGCATAATTGAAAATATATATTTTTCAAAAGATATTACAGTGTCAGAGTGGGGAACGTAGGATGCCCGAGCGGCTGGTGTTTTAGTCTCTGGGTGAAGCTCTCTATGCCAAAGGAGATAATACAACCTCATAGTCAGGTCAAAAAGGTAGACGATATGAAGCAGGGTTAATCAAAGAATGGTTTACACCAGACAAGAACTAAGTCGCAGTTGCTTGTCATGTGGCCGCCATTTTAGGTGTTTATGTTGGGGTTCATAAAGTCCTTCTGGTTCGGCGGGGTCACGGTAGTTGAAGTGCCCCTCTAGCATCCCGGTGGTGTGGTGGCAGCCATGACAAGACCCCAGCAAGAGGCAATGGGGTTTAGACGCCAATGAACCGAGGTCACAACTTCTTTGCTGAAGATGACATGGGAAATCTTGGGAAGACCCACTCTATCCCCACAGGTAAAAGATGAGGACTGGCCAACGTTGTCGCATTTCACGCATTTCATAGACTCAGCAATACGATCCAGGGCTCGGTGAATGAGGGCCCAGGTTTGGTGGAGTTTTTTGGAGCCGGAGGTTAATAGCAGGCACGGGAACTTGTGCGGTCAGGTCGGGGAACCACAAGGGGACCAGGCTGGTGGATGTCTCGAAGGGCAAGATGCCAGTAGTTATGGACGTGAGTTGACTATGTGACAGTTTGGCCTGGAGAAGGTGCTTGGACCAGGTGGTGGGTTGGGCGGTGCTATAGCAGCTTAGGTATTTTTCAAGTTATGTCCCTTATAGCCCCGTCCACCAGAAGACACGTTGGTAGCCCCACTGCAACACATGGGGTCCAAGAGCAATGGGCGTGTGCTATAGGCATTTTGTGTTGGGGGGGATAACTGGGAATATCCAACGATGACATCTCGAAGTAGAGTCCACTGTACTGGGGCTAGGATGTGGGTGGTCAGGATGATGGTGTCAGGAGTGGAAGGTTGGCTGTCTTTGGAATGTAGGCGTGACAGGGCGTTTTCCTTCATGTTATGGGTGCCTGGACGGCAAGACAGCATGTAGGTAAATCTTGTAAAATGCTCACCTGGCCTGCCGGGGGTTCAGATGTTGTGCCTCTGGAATGTATGGCAGCTTCTTGTGGTCCATGAGAACCAGAAATGACTGCCCCCTCCAGCCAGTGGCGCCTCTCTTCCAGAGCGAGTTTTAGCACCAGAGGTTTTCTGTTTCGCCCCACTGCCTCCAGTCTGTGTTGGGGTTCATTGACCTCTTTCCGGTTCACCGGGGTCGCGGTTGTTCTAGCGCCCCTCTGGCATCCCGGTGGTGGGCGGCAGCCATGACATACAGTAATAAAATGATAAACAAAAAAATGGTTAAATTGTATGCTGTCATGGTTTGTACGCACGGTGGATGAATGGTCACTAATGGTCGCGGCCTCATAATTCATTGTTCATTGCCGAGAAAGTATTAGAGAGCAATTTGCAGTGTGCAAGTAAACATGTACTCATGTGCTCAATAATATTACTCATCGTAGCTTGTTGGCGTTGAAGTGAAAGTGCTCGCCCACCCCCCCCCCCCCCATCTTTAGCGGTTTCATTCGACTGTGACTCGGCTGTTGTGATAACCTGGTACTTGCTGACATCTCGCCTGAAGCTTTTCAGAGCCACTTCCTTAAAGCAGAGCGGCGTTCTCCTGCACCTGGTCTCTGTCAAGCAGAGCCAACACAAAGGGCCAGTTGACGCACATCCTTTCAAAAGGGTTGTGTGTTCAGATTTCCCCTGCTTTCTCTCTTGCTCGCCTTTTATTCACCTTTCTTTTCTGGAGCGCCGGCATTCACTCAGAGAGTTGAGCCAACAAATTTTGAGAAGGACTTCCAACTGAGAGGTCCCGTGGGTAAAAGCCTGATCTGAGTTTATTCAAGGCAGTTTACAGTGGGGGATAAAATGGAGCGTACCCTCGCCCCTTCTGCTTGGGGGATGATTACAGTGCAGTTTAAGCCTTATCTCACATACGTATGTCATCGTGCATGGCTGGGGAGAGATGGAGAGGTGCAGAAATGTGGTGTCAAGTGTTGTGCTGATTACAGGCATGCTACGGCAGGGCGGGTACACGTTAGGGGGGGGGGGGGGGGTGTCTGTGGGGTGCGTGTTCGCCCAACGCATTTTCATTATCCAGGTGCTTATGCTCCTCACATCTCTCTCTCTCTCTTCTATTGCATTCTCTTTTCTCATGTCATTTTATGTACCTGTCCATCAGGGCAATTTCTCCAGGTATCTCGCCCCTTCTCTCTCTCTCTCTCTCTCCTCTCTCTCTCTCTCTCTTGTCCCACCCGCAAAGTAATTCTGGCCAAGGTGTCCTGCTTCAGTGCAACTCTGATCAAAGAAGATATCTGACAAACCTGCATGGCAGGAATTTCAAATCTCCCAGTGGCCCCCCACCCATTCAGCCCATTTCTGGAGACCCCCGCTGCCCCGTTTAGGCTGCGCTGAGTGGTAGTACACCGATGGGTGTTTGCACAGGATCAGGTGAACTTCGTTTTCATGGTGGGGGAAATTGACTGATGATTGACTTTGCAACTCTATTGAATTTGCGCAAAGGAAGCTGGATGTTTTCCACTGCGAATGAGCTCACCTGCGTAACACTTGTTAAGCATATGATATATATTGGATATGAAATATAAGCCCGGACAACAGACAAGAGACCAAATTGATTTTTTTTTAAGATGTAAAATAAAATGTCGGTCACATAAAAACACCGCTGTTATTATTGTGTGCACCTTAAAATGAAAGCGTTCTTATTGTAGCTGCAGACTTTATTTGTGTTGATTTCTTTTAGGAATCTCCTTTACTTCCCCCATGGAATTTTGTGAGAGGGAACTGAGTGAAACTTTGCACAGTGTTCATTCTACTAAGATCATTGAAAAGGATTTTTTAATAACCAATGAAGCTTTTAAAGTGATGGACTTGGGTTATGAAACACAGCATTCCACTGGAACTCAAGACTGATTTTTGCTGATAAAGTTCCTCTCTGCATGAATGCAGATATTCCATCATTAAAAGACATTTCCAGCTATCATTTTTGGCCGGAACGTAAACCACGTCTGGATTGGATGTTAACCCATTTAATGTCTTTTTAATGTACCAAACATAATGCAATAAAGGACCATTCCAAACTGCCCTAAACTTTTGAATGAGTGTGCATTTATATACTATTACACTATACATGTGTTATATTATATATGTACTGATGAGTAACCGTGGCGGTAAAAAAAACATTGTTGTTCTCACTGGCCCCCTTCCAGCTCGAGACCTTCTATGCCCGCTTGATGGCAACAGCATTGATGGAGCTGGATTTTAGCAATATGCACTCTTGTTGGTACTTTTGGGTGGGGTCTCACAACCATCCATGCTCTGAATTACCTGTATAATGTGGCAGATTATTCTGTATAATGGCAGCAGCCCCCTGCTTCACCACCATACTGATTTCAAGAACCAGATCAAATAAAATGAATTAAAAAGCTGTACCCACAACAAAAGCACGATGAGAAGACGTCTCCACAGATCTCAGGGAAGCCCGCACAAAGCAGCTCTGTTGTTATTGTCGTTGTCATATGTCTTTGATATAATCGAACACCAACAGAGAGTTTTGGAAAACACCAGGCAGATGTTGGCCTGGTTGCATTGCTTGTTGCAGGGACAGAAAGCTCCCCGTCTGGCCACTCTACCATCTCAGCTGTTTGCAGGGTGTGCCAAAAGCACACCACAGAAGAGTACATGCATGCCCTAAATGCTATGTTGCAGTCACCATGGCAACGGGTTTATGCATTTTTCATCCTGACACTTGGTTTCTTCAGTAATGTTTGGACCACTTCAAACAAGCTAAGTAAAATAAGTGTAATTGTTAACATCCTTCCATCTGTTCGTTCAGTGGATTTTACTGAGAGTATTTTTAATTTGACAGGCTAATTAAATGTCAGGAATCTGCTTATAAGCATTTTTATATTTGTATTTTATTCTGTTTGCCATGTAAAAAAAACAGAATAACTGCAGAAAAGAACTACAGTACCACTATGCACTTCAATAACTGCATCTGTAGAATTGTATTTCACTGTAAGGGACAGTTTTGTGTGTTCAGTGTGTTTTCTGGCAACATGGCTGACTTAAAACACTCCTTACAAAATTTGGCACAATCTCCCCTAGAAACGCATCTGAAAATTTGGTAATGTGTTACATTACAGCAGTTGATCGAAGTGATGTTAAGGCTGATGGGAAATGTATGATTCCTAGGCTCAGCAGGTTATCCCTCTTTTGAAAGCCACTCAAATGCCTTCTTTCTGTTCGCGTGGAAATGATGCCAATAGATCCCATCGCCTGGAGGTATGAAGGATTTACACCTAAATTATATACTTATTCCTTGGTCTGTTCCCTGTACATTTGTCCAGACACATCTGCTTTTCCTCCTCAGATCCGAATCTGTGTGTTAACATTCCTCTCACTCAAACGCTTGTGAGATTCCCACATTCCTGACAATCCTACCCCTTTTTCCATTTTTTTTTTTACTCTTACCTGTCTGCTTCCATCCAGTGGGCTTCCCTTCTTACTTTTTAAATTCTTGTTAGAATGCTTATTCCTGTACACATTGGTTTTATTTCGATACAGCCTTGAACTCCATGCAATAAAGCCCGTACGTCTTGCCTCCAAGTGGTGTTTATGATAATTGACCTTGCACACCCACGGCAGGACCTGACACCCACGGTAGCTCTGAATGGCTGGCAGACGATAATCCTGAGTCAGTTTTTCTGCCTGTCCAAGCCCACGTACATGAAAAGATATTGCTATACCAGATGCGATTTTCTCTTTTCGCCATTAAACTTTATTGTTGTTTCGCTCTGAACCTCAGTGACAGGTCCTGAGAAGCCGACCCAACGTGAACGTTCAATTATTTGGTGCCGACAAGTCTCCTGCCCCCATTTCTTTTTGCAGATTATTACATTTACACACGTTCGGAAGCCTAGCAGAGAGGATATTAGCTCTGTAATTTTGTGGTCTGTGGACTGATGGATTGTGCTATCTGATCTGCTGGAGGAGAAGGGGCTTTCAGGTCAATAAACGTTTATTTTGAAAGACGTCCAGGCTGGAGAAGAAGAGAGGCTGGGCAGCGTGTCTGTGTTGTAAATGATAAAAGTCGGGGTTTTATTGAAGGATCCTTTTATCTGATGCCGCTTCCAGGGTCCTCAGTAAACAGCGTGTGGACGTTGTCAGCCGCCCACCGTAGGCGAGCAGCAGTGGAGGCAGGCGACAATCCAATCTTTGAACCCGAGGACCCGTCTGCCTGTTCTGTGGCGCGACCGCCGACTTTACGAGACAGAAATATTTGCTACGTGACGGCGAGAGACAGACAGACTCCTGCAGGATGTGATTTTGGTCGCTCCGTCAATACCTTCGCCGTAAGATCATGCCAGGCGCAGGATGATGGAAATGGTGTCGCGGACATTCTGCCACGCTCATTACCATCGGAGTGGCGTTCGCCGCCGGCTGCGCCGTCTCCTCCACCGCTAATTCCACCCCAATTTGGATCTCCAGCTCCAGCGTTTGGCCCCGGCTGATTTGCAGGGGAAAGTCCCTCCAACGGTATCTGCAGGGTCTCATTTAGGATGTCTTTAATCGGCCCGGTCTCTGGTTGGACAGAGGAGCAGGGCGCGGTGACGCAAAACTGACTCGGCCTGAGAGGCCACGGCGGGCTCTCGGCGGCAAGGAACCCAAAAGCTTCTTTGAGTAAGCTCCTCTTGGGCTAAAACCCCTCTACAAAGGCTTCTTAAGGCTCGTCTGTTCAGTATGTAAAGAATGCCGCTCTGTTTTTCGGCTGAGCTCGCCCCGTTAGTTGGTTGCCGACAGACATCAGGCGCTTGAAATGTATGTCAGTCGAGCGTAGATTAACTCCAATCTCCAGATTTTGGAGGTGGGGGGGGAGCGGCACGTCACCGAGGATTCATCTGACCAGGACTGTGTGTTCTGACACCTTTCCCTATCAGAAGCGGCATTGATTCTTTTCGGCCGCCTCTCCTGCGGGACGGTTCGCCACTTTTCCTTCTTTCCTGGTTTTCCCGTTATGACCCAGCCAACTGTCCAGCACATGCTGAAAGCAGGGTCCTGCTCTCTGGAACCGTACGAAGAGAGAGCCCTCAGCAAGTGCAAAGAGTGCGACGACATGATATTAGAAAGACCTGGAATGAATTAGACCCCCTGGTGGGGAGATTGTAAATGACACTTTTCAAGCGGGTGATCTTTCTTTGAGTAAGCTCCTCTTGGGTCAAAAAACGGGACCAGGTGACAAGGGCCAGTCTACACTCCCACATGAACCAGCGAGCCTTGGCCGCCCATGTTGTCAGTTCGCCGCTTTTCCTCCTTTCCTGGTTTTGCGCTTCTGACCGGTTTTGCCGTTATGACCCAGCCAACTGTCCAGCACATTCTGACCCCTGTCGATGTCGCTCGGATACACTCGTCCAGTTTCCGTCAACTTCAAGAAAGAAATGTTCACTTGCTGCCCGATGCCAGTGAAACGACATAATGTTCCTTCACATTTCCGCTCACTGAACGGTGTTTATTAATTTACATATTCAGTCATTTCCTATTTTGCTTGTTTATTTATTGCCCTCATCAGATTATCAAAAGTTGGAAATAAATTTCCATATAAAAAAAAAAAGTCTAAGGCCTTGTTCACATAGATGTTTTTCTGCCATTTGTGGCGTCAGATGAGTGTGGACTGAACGGCGACCGTTTGGGTTTTCTTAGCAGAAAAGTGTTTTGCTCAAACCAGGTCCTCTCTCCAAACATCTGGACAGAACATTTCCGGAAGGATCCAAAGCAGGGTTCTGCTCTCAGGAACCGAGCGAAGAGAGAGCAAAGCGTACAACGACATCTCTTGGCGCGTCACGCCGACGTGATATTAGAAAGACCTGGAATGAATTAGACCCCCTGGTGGGGAGACTGTAAATGACACTTTTCAAGCGGGTGATCAAAGCACGGAGCACATGTGCGCATGTTTAACATACGCTGCCAGGTCCCTTTCTCCGTGCCGTGATGCTGCTTTTGCACAGATGGAAATATGAAGGTGAAGTCCGGAAATGGAGGTCAGACCCACAGCCTGATGCAGGTTTATGGACCACTGATGTAGTAAATTTAGTCATGCAGAATAATTATCTCAACGTGTTCCAATGTGATTTGATTCTTCACAGTACAGATATTATGAAGACTGTAAGGCCGGGATTCTGCCGGTTAAATCGAAGACTTTCTAAGACCTAATTGAAGGACTTTGTGAATGAAATAAGAATGTCCACACTGGAGATGACGTGAAAGAACCAATTACTGACAAAAAATCCATTAAATCACGAGTTACCAAGCCATGATTCTGTGTAGGACCAAGTGAGCGAGTGAGTTTCTCCAGACGTGTTCAGATGTCACTTTAAAGAGCAGCTCATTTTTAAAGAACTGTCTTAATCCAACTTCTGTGCAGTAGAGCACAAAGTTCCTTCCTTAGTATCAGACCTCTGCAGTATTTAATGGTCCTTTTCTTTCAGCGGCTCATTCCAAATCAATCTACTGCCAAGTGTTTGAGATGGGAAATTCGTCAGTGCTTTTTAAATTGGAAAGACCTTTCCAGCATACATAAGTGTTATGGCAAATCATGTGAAGGCTGCATGATTGCTACCAACACTCCATCATGCTTTATTAAAACTATAGAGTTTTTGTGTGTGTGTGTGTGTGTGTGTGTGTGTGTGTGTGTGTGTGTGTGTGTGTGTGTGTGTGTGTGTGTGTGTGTGTGTGTGTGGTTTAATCTGACTCAGCTCTTCCTTGTTCAGAAACTGTCTGCCTGACAGGCTTAAGCTCAAAATTTGCCTGACAAGATCTGACCCATCAAACTGACGGGCAGTCGGTGGACTCTGCTGCTGGGAAACACTCGACCCTGTGCCTCCGCCAGCCTCGTCCCCGGCGACGGGTCCAAACCTGACAGCCGTCTCCCGTGTCGCGAGAATGCGGGGGAGCTGAGGGACGGCCGCCTGGCTGCATGAGAGGACGTGTTGCGTTTGGCCCGCATGCTTCGCCGGTGCATGCAGCGCGCAGTCAGAAGAGATACGGGGACGGGAACAAGCAGACGATGATGTTTCTCCAAAAAAGGATAAGACAGACTGATAACATTCCAGCATTTGTGGCGAAGGGGGACGTCCCCTCCGTCCCACTCTCCCGGCTTTGAAGACACCAAAACCTCTTTTTTTGGATTTTCATGCGTCTGTCATTACAACCCACTGGCGTATGGCCACAGTGTCACGAGTGTCACTTGCTCGTTGGGCAGAGATGAAACCAGCCATTAGTTCATTCAACGGCGCACGTATCAGGGATCGATGCCGGAGGCCGCGAAACAAATCGACGGGACGCTCACGCAAGACACTCCAGCAACGGCGTCGATTTTCCGGCCTGCCGCGCCGAGTGGACCTGCGGCCGTCCAGGGACAGAGGAATGCGGCCCGCTTTAACCTCGCTCCTCTCGAACACGCAAAAGACACGGCGAGATAGTCAGCGGGGGACAGCGAGCATGAGGACACCCCTCGTCGGGGGGAGCGCTCGGATGTGACAGATCCGCGCTAAGCGCTCCGAGGGTCTGGGACTGATCCCCGCTGTTATTTCCTCAAGGTCCACTTTGTTGACGCGTCTCCCCGCCAGCGTTTACATTCCGGACCATCTCTCGCGCTTTCTATTACGTTCTGCCCCCCCCCCACCCCCGGCAAGGTGCTTGTGCTTATGCGCCCCGCAGTCGCTCCAGATGTTGTAGATGATTAAAAGTCAGCGTTCTGAGACATCGCTCGCGGCGCAGTCATGTGGGAAGCCTTCATCAATAACACAGATCGTTACGGCCCCGCCTGCTACTGTGTCACATCACGCCTGTCATCACATAAACAAGAAGAAGCCATGCGTCGCGGCGAAATGGGCTCGGCGACGGATTTGTGGGACATCTTTTATTGTTATTATCATTTCGCAGATATTGAGGCTCGTATTTCACCAGTCGTCCAGCTGGTCGGGTGTGTCTGGTGTCATTTCTGCTGGGGATTATGGTCACCCTGACTTAAAACAGTCCACCATTGCTTTCTGTACCTTTAAATATGGACTGATTATGGACTAAATATGGACTAATGTTAATTAACCAAAGAAAGGCTGTCCCCTTGATGAGGAAGAGCCGACGCCAGTTAACTACTCCAGACCCGTCTTTGTTAAGCTCGGACCACCCTGGCTTTGACACGCTCTGTTTGCTGAAACGCCTGATGCCAGAAAGGCCGTGGCCGCATGCAGTCTGGAAGGCTGCTCTTGAGTAAATGCTGTCTGCTGAAAAGCCTGCGACACCGACCGACCCGTCTGAGCTGAGGTGATGTGAGGTTAAAGGCCTTCATTTTCATTCCAGATTTAACAGTTGGAAACACATTGCATTTTGGCAACTATATTTAAGCACTGTGACGCTCTTGATCACAGCAACCAGAGATTCAGGAACAGTCCCCAGGAACACCTAAAGGTTATGTGTCTTGCTCAGCAGCATAATGGTAGGACTTTATCCTCTAATATCTGGATTAGAGGATAAAGTGTACTGCAGAGACACTCACATAAACTCACATAAATGCTATTTTACATGAAGATAATGTTATGAAGATAATGTACCATGCAAAAAATGAAGGTCTATAATTATCAGGAAACTTGAATAGATCCAGCATATACAATAGAAAATGGCAATGAGGTAGCATGTGTTGTGTTGGAGACGAGCACAAGTTGGGCTGTTATAAAATTTATAGACTGTCTGGTTCCACCTTGATAATCCAAACATGTGAGAAATACACATGAAGGAGACTTTTAATCCTCATTGCAATAATTAATAATTACATAGTAGTTATTTTACATTTACAGCATTTATTTTGCTTCTGTCTTCAATAGGTCCAAATAATTAAACAGCCTTTCCACATAATAATGATGTATATACATTTTTTAGTATTTATTAATATCAGTAAGAAGTAATGAGTAGTTCCTCATTGTTGATCTGTCTTGGCCAACTAATAAAGAGAAGATAGATCAGGGCTTCAAATCATCTGTGGTCGAAATATGAGACGTTGCTTAGTCTCAGTTCTTCTTAGGCATGCTAGTGATAAATATATATATATATATATATTTTTTTTTTTTCTTTTTTTTTTTTTTTTTTTTTTTTTTAAAATCACTCAATTCTGCGGTGATTTCTTTCTTTCTGTGACAACTTTGATGGCCAATTATGTTTAATAAACAGTTATGGTGCAGAAATAAATCAATTTCAGAAGGGCCCTAATCCTCATATGAAGCAGACTGTGGAGCCGCAGGTCCTGCAGAAAAGCTAGAAATGGCCTGTAATGGATCACATATGGCGTGCAACCAGAGCCTCTGGGAGTCTTGTAGCCTGGAGTGCATGGTGCTGGATTGTGGAAAGTTTAAAAAGATGAGTTGGGGTGAGGTACTGATATTTCTCATCCTTTTAGCATCAATCCATTTCCACAGTATCTTACTCTCCAAGCTTGTAAAAGTCAGCAGTGACCACGTATGACTCTGATGGCACGATATAGCGATGGCGTGAACCCTGGCAGCTGTGTAGCCACCCACTGAAGTGCCACACATGTACTCGCCTATAAACCAGAAGACACAGGTTCAAACCCCACTTACTACCATTGTGTCCCTGAGCAACACACCTGACCCTAAGTGTCTCCAGGGGGGGACTGTCCCTGTAACTACTGATTGTAAGTAGCTCTGGATAGTCACAAACTGTCTGCTGCAAGGTTCACCAACCTGGTTAGAGTAAAAAAAACAAAAAAAACAAACAAAGGGTGGATAAACCAGTTTGGCACAAACTCAACAGACACCCGAGCCACATCCAGGCACTTTCAAACAACAAGCTCCTTCAACGTCCTGGGGTCTGTTGTGCATGTGTGGCATAAAGGGGACGTTGTCTTGAGGGTACAAGCCCTTAGTGGAGCACCTCCTTCAGTTGGGGGAAGAGATGGAAACTTGGTGGACGGTTGTCTCAATTACGCTGCCTTTTGCGCACATGAAAAGCGCCTCTGACAGCAAAGTAGGTTGCGATAAATTTCATGCATTCAATGAGTACTCAAGAGAAACAGCTTTACAGTAATTATTACAGCATGCAGGATACGAAGCCTTATCTTCACACAGCAAGCAGAAAGCAATTACAGTCATGCACCACCTCCCATGCTGACTAGTTTTTTCCCCCAAGTGTCATCCATTGACCTTTATCTGCAAAGAAAAAGTAAAAAAATAAAAAAGAATTACGTACGTTTGTGGAGATGATTGTCTTCCGCTAAGCAACGGAAGGTTCCAGAAGGTTAATGATGAGGCTTTGACCACTGGGACTGGGACAGACTGTCCTGCATGTCTTCAGTGGTTTAATGCTGAAGTGGTTTCAGCGTGCAGCTACAGATTAAAGACAGGGGAAAAAAAAGATAGCATGGTCAAATTGTCATGCACTAATTGCAGGGCAAAATCCACAAAGCTCAGCCTTGTGCTTAGTCTGGTCCCACAGGACCATGTCACTGTGCTTCTTCTTTATTAATATTTATTTCACTTTCCGCATTGATTGTATGCTTAGCGTAGGTAAGTGGAAAACATTAAAGGTCTTAACCATTACTGATCACTGCCTCTCCGTTTTTCCTTGATCTCTGCATCCCACTAACCTCTTTAAGCCAACACATAAGTTCATTTCATTTTTCCAGATGCGAGCCGTGCAAGGCTGAAAGAGCACCAGTGACCTAGTTATGAATGTTAAATCCCACCAGTTGTACAAGGCCAATCTTTAAGTACCTTTCTTCCAGTATACACAGCTTCTGCCACAAAGCAGACGTTGGGTTATTCCACATATTTGGGGCAAGTACGCCGCAGAATAAGTTTACGTCTGGCTCAAATTAATAAATATTATTTATATAAGCAGCTTGCCATGAGGCGATTACACTGAAAATTGGCTTTGGTGGTGAATTATGGCAGCCCTCCCCTCGAAAGAGACATGGTTCCACCGCAAGCCTACACGCTTAATTGTAAAATAATAATCAAAGGTTTTCTGACATTGCTAACTCCCGAGCCTTAAAATAACTGCTGCTTACATCCTTACCCAAATGTTTGCTTACCAAATGTGCAATCTATCAAAATACAGCTGCGTGTACTTTATTTCTGCCATCTGTTCAAGTGGCCAAACCCAACGTGTCATTAAAGGGATGAGCCCCGCATTATTTTTATTGCTGAATTTTGTGGGCAAACACACTAGCGCGTCCATGGCCAGGTTTTTCGATAAGAGATATCAGTTAAAACCAGACTAAATCCGAAATTATACCAACCATCTGCCTTGCTTGACCTGGATGTAAATTTTTTAACTTCCTTAAAATGTAACTTTTAGCAACCGTTTAGTTGAAATTAAACCGCTTTTGTATGTGTGATTTTCAAATTTGTTTATTATTATTAATTATTATTGATGGATGGGAACAGGCTGGTAGAATATGCAGAATCAGTAACTTAAATCTTCGAAATTCAGAAAAGAACAGTGAAGTGATTGTGAAACACTGCAGCACGGCACACGGTGACACAACAACATGTGTGGGATCAGTGGCAGCTCAGTGGCACCTAGGCGGATTGGGATTCGAACCGACAACCTTCTGATTATGGGGCCACTTCCTTAACCGCTAGGCAACCACTGCTCCGATATATTGTCCATAATACAAACCCATTGTTTTATTTATTTTCTTATTCGGTGATTTGTCTTATTTGTAGGTATCATTGTGACAATAGCAGGTCTTGTACCCTAAAATGGCAAATCTGGCAACACTAAATATACGATTCTGTCTCCTCCCACCTGTTTACTCCATTTTCTGTTCTCATAACAAGACTTTCTGAAAAAAATCTTTCCTGAACACTTCCAATGCACAACGTCCAAAATAACATCCACGACAAACACAGTCTCAGTTTCTGTCTGTGCAGATAACATGTAGAACTAACTCATACTGGATTACATGAGCACAGACAGGCCACCATGACCCCATTGTCATTGTAGTGTGAAAGTTATATCACAATCTCAAGGCTTCATTGGAGTGGATCTTTTAAAGTCTTTAATCTCTTAATTAGTCTTATTTAATCATTTGCAATTTAACATCTGAAGGCTGAACAGTTTGAATCCACCACAGATGTCATGCTTCAGTAAGTGCCCCATATGGTTGTGTGCTGTTGTGTTTAAAAGACCATGGGAAAGATTTTGAAGAGATTTGTAAGGGTGGGACTAAAAACTCTGTAATAAAGAAAGTTAAATTAGATGTTGTCCTCCTCCAGGGAGGAGATCTTCTGTTCGGGGTAATTCAGCCGCCAGTCAAGAAAATGCTCTTTTTTAAATCGTGTTTTTTAATTAAAAGTTGACTCAACATAATGGCGTTGCACAGTGACAGTTCCTTCTGCAATTGCATAAAAAAAGAGAGTCAAAAGCTCCCAGCCCAGCTGCTTGCTGTGTAATGCTTACATGGGTTTTCTGTTGGTGCTCTACTGTCGCCCCACAACCAAAAACCATGCATGTTACATGAACTAGCAATAACAAAAAAGACACTGAAGGCACAGTCAGAATAGATTTTTCTTCTCATGCCATAAGATGACTGGCATAGAATCCATAGCAGGGCTGCTAATCAATAAAGAGAAACTGATCATGGTCACAATAGCAAAGAATTAGGTACAGCATACATCAGGAGTGGCCAATGTTATTATCATGAATTGCTGAATAATCCTCAAACTTGCGTTCAAACCGCTGTCCTAAAGGTTATCCCAAAGAAACCTTGTAGGCTCATTTAGGAAAATTGGAGGCTCAATTTGCCTTCCTATATTTAGCAAAGCAAGGCACCGTCCCCACACATTGCTCCCCGAGCACCTGTCATGGCTGCCCACTGCTCACCAAGGGTGAAGGTTAAATACAGAGGACACATTTTGTTGTGTCACCGTGTGCTGAGCTTGCTGTGCACATATAATGACAATAATTTTTTTTTCAATTGAATGAGTATATTCCCATTCTGTATGTGGTGTTTACGTGCATTTCATTTACTTATTTCTTTCTTATTCATTATTCACTTCAACATTTGACAGTTTAAGCAGCGAATCTTTTTAAATGGCCAAAATACTTTTTGGAATGAGCAAGATGCGCTCATGTCCAGACTGATGAGCATTTCCCAAAAAGGTTCCAGAACCCAAAAGACAGGCTGAACGTAAAAAAGTGCCGTAGTAACATTGATGGTCCACTGGAATTGGTGGAACCATAAGCGTGAAGCGTCAATGGGTGATGTGAGACAGACAAAGGATCTTCTGTATATATGGGTGATTTATTCATGGAACAGACATGTTTGGTTGTGTTGCTGCAGCAGGTCACAGGGGAGGTGAGGAGGATTGCAAGTCACATGCAATCATCTCACGACGGGCTCACGGCTAGCGTGCCTGGCTTCAGTCAAGTGCCATAGCAACGCTAGAACTAATTCTAATCTGTGTCACACATTCGGGTCAAAGACCGGATCACAACAAAGTACAAACAAAGGCCAAACCCTAAAACTCTGAATTGTTTAATGTGAATGTACACATGCAGCAGGCCTGGACGCTAATTCCTTTAGTTACCAGTCAGAAATGAAGTACACAAGCCATGAGTTCAAGTAGAGATACACAAGGTGAAATTTTACCCCAGTTGAAGTAAAGGTCCATCCACTTAAGTCAAAGCACAAAAGTATTTGCTTTCCAATGTTGTTGTTGTAGTTCCTTAGTGTGATTTATCATGGCTGTAATTACATTAAAATGTTTGTAACAGACTCCTGCTTAATCAACTAATTTTATCTGAAAAGACTCCAGCCTTACCCTTGATTTTTTTTTCTGACACTGATGGCTACTACAATTATCAATGGCACAAAACACTGAAGACAAACATTTTTCATTTTCAAGTGTATATGAACGAACAGGATTGAAGTAACACATTGGGAACATTCACAAATGTATTATTTACTCTAGTTTTCACTAGTCATAATTCTTAAAAGTGCATGTAATCCACCTGCATGTTCATCAATGGATGTGTTCCCAAGTTTTTTTCTGTTTTATTCTAGTTTTCTAGTTGTTGCAAATGCAGAAACACGGTGCTATGCTCACTATGGAGCCTTGAAAATAGGGCCCACAGTTACAAAACATACACAGATTCAATCTGCTACTATATTGTATGTTTCTGTGCCTGAACGTAAATGTTTACTGTTATAGTAACTAGTGGTCCTATTGAGTTCTAGAATAAATTTTGAAGATTGAACCCTCCCCCACCACCACCACCACTTCTGCCTTTAATCCAAAAACTATAGTTTTTGACATTGCTTCATGTTTGCACCACCATTCCAGATATATTTTGAGTAAAAAAAAAGGATTTGGTCCAATAAAAAGGGATATGCAAAAGCAAGTAAAACATGCTTATGAATGATATATTCTTCATTATTGTCCACTACTATCTGCAGCATGCTCACAGTGGCACCTGTCATGGCCTGCATACCTTCACAGTGGAAGAAGAGTCCGTGTTCTGGGAGGACGTGGGCGGTTTGAGGAAGTTCTGCTCACTTCTCTGGTATTTGGTTTGTTTTTGCACTCGTGTCGAGAGCGTAAGCCATAGCGTTATCTCCAGCCCCATCTGCTCGAACAAACGAGAGCCAGCAGTTTGGCAGCAGAAGACTCAGGCCGTCGGGGGACAGAGTTCAGGTATTCGCCCCGAGCCGTTGCGCTCCCAGAGTAGGACACTGCGGTTGATTAAGCTCCCGTAAGAGGCCCTAAAAGCATGAGGTGAATGAGAGCGAATGGCGTGCGCTGGCCAGCGAGATTATGCCTTGAGCGATGAGTCCCCGTCCGTTCCTTTAGTTTGGCACCTGATGATGCAGTTCCATTTTCTTTCCATTTGTCATGGCAGCCGGGGGAGCCGACGCTGCTATTGTGCTGTACTGGTATTGATGGAACACCTTCTCTTATCTTATTTATGTCTGGACTCTGTACTGCATCCATCACCGGGACAGATAACCACTCCGCCAGCATGATGCTGATAATAGGAAGGCCAATTAAATGAAACCAAAATTCATCTCCCCTGGTAGATCGCAGCGACACACCCTTCAAACGCACATACACACTTGCCAAAGTGTCTGATGCACTGTAATAATACACAGTCACCTCACCTCACAAATCACTACATTAATCGTCTAAAAACGAAATGACATTATGAATTATATTTGTTTCGGTTTTTTTGTCCTACTCTCAGAGGCAAGTCATATTTAGAACTTTCCGGCAAGGTATGCCCCCGCAAGCGATAGCAGCGGCTATGATTTCACCCTGTTATTTTTGTAATGGGTAATTAGAGGGTGCTTGTTTCCGATTAGCTCCTAATGTTTCTTACACAGACCACTGCCTTGTTTCCGTGTGTATTAAATTATCCTGCAAGGCCCTTCCTCCACCGGCTCGGCTGCACAATATTTTCTAGCTGAAACTGCCCATTGGCTTGTAATGTTGTTTACGGGATTTTCCATTCTCAGTTTCAGATTTCGTTTTTTTTTTTACCCTCTTCTGGGTATGATGAGCTGAAAATGATGAGCTGTTTATCAGTGTAATCAGTATAAGGTGATGATTATGGGCACTGTTTTCAACATGGTTCTAAGCGCTGCACTACGCGCTAAGCATGTGCAGTGTAACGTTAAGCATCTTCAGGATTTACATAAATAGACATGACATGTGCAATGACATTTGGGTGTCTTTCTTTCTTTCACCCACAGTACAATCTTCCATGAGTTGGAAATGGGAGGAGAACGATGATTTAGAGCTTTCATGCATGGCACTTCCTCTTTCTGGACGATGTCAAACCTGCACCTGTCGATATGTCACATACGCAAGCATCAACAAAGATCATGCCTCTTATCTATCCATATATGTCAATTCTGAGGGCGAACAAATTCTGCACGTGTTGCCATGGGGTGCATTATGGTGAACAATACCATATTTACTTACAGCTGCACACATAGCTATGTTACCACCAGGTTTTCCTGGGACATTTATTGGACACCATGCCATAAAATGTCTTCCTATTTTAGTTTAGTTTTTTCTCCAATCGATTACACACAATTTGACAACAGGGCTCCTTCTTCAAAACGCCTCACTGTAAAAAATTCAAAGCACATTTGTAAAAAACCCTGGATTTTATTCAGAAATGTAGAAAACTCCAATCATGTTTCCATCTGGCTGGAGCAGGCCATAATGTGGATTAATGTCTTCATTAACATTTTCAATTTCCCGATGTGTTTTGCATTTTGAATAGTTGTGTTTTCCCAATGAGATATAATTTTTGAACAAAGTGTCTCATGTATGAAATGGTGTGTAGAGTGCAGGAGCAAGTTTGTTGTAGAATTGCAACTAAAGTGTTAAGCAGCCCTTTTGTTTAAGGTGTAGTAACAACAATGTACAAGTTGTGTTTCTTTGGCTTAAGCATGTGTCTATAGCGTTCAAGCATTGGGTTAAAAACTGTTATTCTTTTGAAAACCACTGTGTGTGGAGTTCGCAAAAAGTGTGAATGCTGTGTAATGCTGTGCAGATCTGGGCAGCTCCTTGAAGTAGAGTTTTGCTGATTTTTGTGGATGAGGCCGGTTTTATAGGTTTTTAAATACTAAATGATTAAAAAAAACTGCAAAACCTGCCTCACCCACAAAATTCAGCTCATGACCCATGGCATCGGCCTCTAGCTCCATCTGTCTCTGGAAAAGACAAAACAAATGCAGCACAGCAGGCCTATGCACAGCATTACAGTATGCACTTCCACCATAGGGCCGTTGTGGCTAATGGTTAAGGAAGCGACCCCGTAATCAGAAGGTTGCCCACCAAGTTTCCACTGAGGTGCCACTGAGCAAAGCACCGTCCCCACACACTGCTCCCCGGGTGCCTGTCATGGCTGCCCACTGCTCACCAAGGGTGATGGTTAAAAGCAGAGGACACATTTCATTGTGTCACCATGTGCTGTGCTGTAGTGTATCACAATGACAATCACTTCACTCACATAAAAAAAGGTTCAATACCAATGATACACACACATATATTTATGTTGCAGATGTTTCATGTTTTATGTGTCCACGTTTTCTTTCACAAGGGACTTTTGTCTCATCCTGATTCTGTTGCATGTCAGTACAGGAGATAATACAGACATGCTTGCACCATTTATGTTTTGGAAGGTGGTGTCATCCTCTATTATGTGCTGCTGTATTTCTCTTGTTCTTCAGTGAACATTCTTCCTCTGCCCCTGGATTCTGCTTCTTTATGTCCTCATCCTCTCCCTCCTCTAATTCTCACTCTTCTCAGTCTTACTTCTACCTCCATTGTCTCCACACTGAAAGCTTACATGTGGCTTGTTTATAGTGCTCACATGACAGCGTGGCCAGACAATTGGCAAAATAGCGCAAATAGGAGCCATTAACGTGAATTGTTATACACAGAGTCTGTTGATCCTTTGGACATTGCGTTTTAAAGCAGTGAGTTGTGTTTACAGCTCTGCAAAAGAGTGGTGCGCAGTGGACTGTATTTACACAGTGTGTAAAATTGTGTGTTACAAAAGTGCAAACTGAGTGCAAAGCAGTGTTTGTGCTTTTAATTTGGCAAACTCAGGGAGTGGTTTTGCTATAACTCTTAATAGTTTTAGAAGTGATGCTATAAGAATCATTGTTAGTGTTCAAGCATTCAGAAAAAACCTGTAATTTATATATTGAACTGCCTCACAAAGATAGATAGGACGGATGGACTTCCCAGGCAGAAAAAAAACAGGTCCCAGAAAACAAGAACCCTGGACACAGACTTTTTGTCCTGCTGCCCTCTGACAGACGATACAAAAGCCTGCAGACCAGGTCCAGCCGATACAATAAAAATAATAATAAAGTGAAAAAGTGAAGTGATTGTCACATGTGATACACAGCAGCACAGCACACGGTGAAATTTGTCCTCTGCATTTAACCATCACCCTGAGTGAGCAGTGGGCAGCCATGACAGGCGCCCGGGGAGCAGTGTGTGGGGACGGTGCTTTGCTCAGTGGCACCTCAGTGGCACCTTGGCAGATCGGGATTCGACCCGGCAACCTTCTGATTACGGGGCCGCTTCCTTAACCGCTAGGCCACCACTGCCCCAGTGAGTATTTGAAGGCTTCAGTGAGGCTCGAACTCACGACCCCTGGTTTACTAGACCAGTGCGCTTGCCACTGAGCTATGAAGCCCTTATGGAAGATGTTTCACGCTCCAAAACTGCTGAACTGTCACATGGCTAAATACCTACAGCATTGCAACTGCACTTTATTTACACTGTATTTTCTGTAAACAGTGTATTTTTCTGTATATACGATGTTGACTATATGGTATATTGTTGTATATACGCTGTTGTGCTTTGAGTCCATCGATTGGAATCAAATTCCACGCACGTGGTTGCACACACACTTGGCAAATAATCATGATTCTGATTTTGAGTTTGCCCTTTCTTAACTTAAATGCAAAAATGCAGTTTACTTTCAGCTCAGGGCCCTTGGCAATTGCCTGCTTTCCTGCTGGGTTGTGACGACTTGGTAAATATAGGAATACAGCTTACTAATGTGACTTACTGAGAAATGACACCCTTGTGAGGTTCATAATCGGCTTTGTCATTCTAAAGACACATTTGACATTTTAAGAAATTGGGCAACTTCTGTAAGAAATATTTGCTGATTAGGGGAACTGGGGAACCGAGCAAGTAGCCAGTCACGACTGTGATTGATGAGCTCACAGAGTTTAATTGCCAAGCCCACATCCAAATAAAATAACAGGCAATGCTGTTGATTCAGAAAATGTTGACACAAGTCCACTTCCAATATTATGGCTATGTACTTAGGAATTGAAGAGCCACCACAGTTCACTAACTTCATCAACCAACGTCGACAGTGGGCAGCTGAAACATTTGCAGACCTTTTTTTAGGGGTTTTTGTGATGTGTCAGAAGATGTTGTGCTTGGATTTTGACACTTTTGCCCTGACATCTATTTTTTCCTGCTGAAAGGCAGAAGTCGGGACATGAGTCTGTACATAAAATATCTCTATTTTTAACTGGGAAATTTCCAAAGTAGTTTTAAACACTGAATTTAAACAGTAGTGGATGATGATGAAAACATTTGGGGAGTACATTATAGTTTATTTCTGTAGTTCAAATAGAAGTTGCAGATAAAAAGTAGCAGGAGAGTAAAAATGAAAGTTGAGTATGTGAAGTGAAAACGAATCATGAGTCATATGAGTTGTGCACTCATAAAATTTATATTGATTGACTCATTGACTCACTTTCCATAATTGCTTAGTCCTGTTACTCGGGTTCGTGGCTGCAGGAGCCCAACCCGGGACAATGCGCATAGGGCAGGGACTCACCCATCATTCACCACAAATGAAAGAAAGAAAAAAAAAGAAAGTGAAGTGAAGAAATCCATTCATTCATTCACACTCACACCTACGGACAATTCAGAGTCATCTATTCACCTAGTGTATATTTGTTTGAATGATGGGAGGAAATCAGAAACCCATGCCAATGCGGGAACACTGCACACAAGGTCCGTGCTAGGATTTAAACTCATGTTGCTAAAATCACACGGTGGCAATAACGATTTGATTTGCAAACCAAGAAGAAGAACTGATAACCTTCAGGTCACCTTAGTGCCAAATGTTAAAAAAAAAAATTATTCTGAAGAATGTGGTTTGCTTGGCACCCAACACTGGGAAGTATATATTTGCATACGAATGAAGTAGACAGAAATGTGAGTGATTTCTGAATATTCACAGGGGCAGCAACCTGAATTACAAAAATGTGCCTCAGAAATGAGCAAAAATGTGCATAAACAAAATATCCAAAAATCTATATTAGTTAAATATTTTGTATTTTTTTATTTTTGTTATTATATTGAAATATGTCCGAATAAACAGTCATTTAAAAAATAGGTTTGTTATTATATTTTCATTCTGTCCTCACTGTCACTTCCCTCCAGGGGTCATATCTCTGGACCTTGGCTGCTCCCGTCACTGAAACCTCCTTTTTAACTGCTGATTAATAATCTATGTAGGTTTCAAAAGTAAAGAGGGCGTCCGCCTCTTTGCCAGCAAATGGAGCATCAGTGTCTCAGCCTGTGTAGGCCCTCTCTCGCCTATTTATATCCAAATGGCGAGGGGAGGTCCTCTTAAAACTGACCACTTGCACATTGCCATTTATTCAAGCTACAACTTGCATTATTAGTTTTCTTTCTTTCTTCGTTCAGTGAAACTATTATGGGATGACAGTAAGAGTATCGAAATCTCAAGGCAGTCAGGCTCCAGATGCAGATTTATTTGATTTGATCAAGTATCCATTGGCACATATGTAATTAATAAATAAATAAATATTTGAATTACTTTAACAGTAACCATCAGTTCTAAATTGTTGCAGAGTAATGTTTTGAGGTTTGTGTGATGTCCCCAGCTACTCTTGTGAAGTATGCGGCCTATTTTTCTCTTTTCTTCTCTTTTTCTTCCCCTCCCTTTTTGTTTTTCCTTGGTCTTGGGTGTCCCTCTGCTAAAGGCATCATCTGTTTCCAATATTACACACTTGTCCCTAGGAAACATTAGTGGCTAATGCATCACTTTAGTCCACCTGCCAAAATCCTGAGAGTTTTAAATAAGATCTAGTGCAGAGCACATTTCTGCAGGTAATGCTTACTTTGGACAGAGAGTTTCAGGTAGATTTATTTTCCATCACTTCCAAAGAAATGCTCTGTTTTGGTTGACTGATACCATTTATGCCTGTGGTTTAATGTGTCACAGAATTCCGCTTAAAAAATAGCGGGAAATAGATCTAAATGCCATATGGCTGCTCTTCAAAAGACATTCAGGCCAAGGAACACTCCAAAAGGGAACACTCCAAGTTGTGGTTTTTGATATGGGCGACATGGGCGGTTCCCCACAAAAGTGTTTCGCATGTTTGTAAATTCGCTTTCACATTCGTAAATTTGTTTCTTTGATTAGTAAAAGTGTTTCGCATGTTTGTAAATTCGCTTTCGCATTCGTAAAATTGTTTCTGTAATTAGTAAAAGTTTTTCACATTTGTAAATTCGCTTTCACATTTGCAATTTGTTTTTGTAATTAGTAAAAGGGTTTCGCATGTTTGTAAATTCGCTTTCACATTCGTACATTTTTTTTTGATTGGTAAAAGTGTTTTGCATGTTTGTAAATTTGATTTGTGAAATGTTAGTTTGTTTTGCATTTGTCGGCCACCATATGTGACAGAGTGCTAGAAGTTAAGAAATGCCCCAATTTTCATATTAGAAAAAAAAAAATCTGTCAATTTTAAGCGTGGATGGTTGTATGGAGAACATAAGTATTACGTACGTTCAGCCACCCTTGCTTTCTCTGTAAGAATTACGTGGCTGCTGTGCGTGCGACTGTGGAAATGGGTCAAATTGTGTCCTATGATTCACATGCGTTATTTATTTTATAAAGAGATCACCCACCCCACACTGTGTTCTCATCCCTGGAAGCCCTCACACAGTCTTTATATCATACTACATACTGAGTCAAGATTATGAGAGGAGGCAGCGAGGTCCCTAGCTGGATGGCGGGAATGAGATGGCTAGCTGCTTGTTTTGTTCACATTGTCTGTCATCAACATCCACTGGAAGACAAGTGTGGCCTTGCCTTTTTTTCCTTGTTTGGGCCACTCCTTCTCCAGTGGCAAGATCACAAGGTCGTCTGCAGATCCGTACGGACACGTCTCCTACCCAGAATCCACCAGCGCTAACTGGACTCCCGGACAGGAGCCAGGACTAAAACTCACAGCTTCATTGTTACACATACAGAGAGTTCCTAAATCTTAAGAGAAAAACCTTTAAACATAAATTTAGTATCTTGCTCAAGGTGTAATGAATGTAAATATGCAAAAAATATCCACCAGGTTACGACTGCAGAATCAATAAACCACCTAATCAAGAGTCCATCAAAATCACATCAAAATAAGTCGTTATCTCATGGCCAACCATTATTTTTGATATGGGAGCACACAACCCAGTGAGATAAAATGCCAAGGAAACCTCTCATCTTCATCGTCTCTCCCATATGGCCCTGATGTTCCTGCTGTATCCTAGCCTAAAAAGCCAGACGTGATTATTACTACATGGCCATGCTCCAGAGCTCCACATTACTGGAGCTGCTGTCCGCTACAGTACATGTGAAAGCACGTCACCACATCTGCAGTGGGACACTGTGACTGTTTGATTAGGTGAAATGGGGGGCTGAGGTGAACTCAAGACCCGGATCTTTTATGCTCTGACGAATTGTCTTATTGAATGTCAAAATCACCGAATCATACCGTCTCATAATTGGGTCTCATAATTGGGAAATATGTGTATCTCATACTCTAAAGCATGTGCTTTAGGGACTTCTCTACACTGCCTAATGGACTGAGTATCTTAAGTCAATCATGAGTGTATAACTTTTTTCCAGACCATCTAACATCTAAGGAAAATCATAAAGAAGCAAAGTGATTTGTGAACTGCAGAACATTCTGTGTATGTTTATAATTTACATTGTTGTCGAGTTTCATACTGAATCTCATTTATGCCAATATTTATGTGTGAGACATTTGTAATATGCAGGACATTTTAGTGTTATGTTGACTAGGCATCATAACCGAATTCCCCCCTGGAAGTCTCGAATGGTTTAAAAATTTTTCACTGTATAGAGTCTATTTGTGTTGATACTAGGTTGAGAGCATATTGTCCCTCTGTGACAATAACCAGTGTTTTCTTTGTGGCATTCTCCTGTGTGACACTGGTCCATAGAGTAAAATGATTTACAATGACAGTGGGTTGAAATATGCAGCTTCAGACACCTGCTTTCGAGCCCTGTGCGTTTAACACTAATAACTACTCTGGGTGGGGGAAGAGTAATCATTTAGGTTTTGAGGCTGTTCTCTGTGAAAGGTTATTGTTGCGCAACAGCCGCAGTGTTGAGGTTAACTTTTGCAATGATGTCAGATCAATAAAAAATTATTGAATCTGCTGACAAGATGACAAACAAGTCAACTGCATTAAATGTAAAACACGACCTGGGGGTCTGACCTCTGAAGACTTTCTAGACCTATGGAGATAGTTTAGTTTCAAAATTCACAAATAAATATCACACCATTAACAAATATATTTCTTGATTCAGCTACAAATGTAACAAGATTTACAAATATAATTTAGCACTTACAAATAAACGGAACAGCATTAAAAAAAAAGGCATTTTTTGACTCACAAAAAAATTATGTAATGCACAAATGTCAGTATAGTTACATTTATTCACAAACCAATAATCCTGCATTTACAAACCCCGGTATATATTTGTGAATACCCTTACATTTATTTCCCCCTGAGAGCGCAGGTAAATGCAGGATTGTCGTTTTTTTGCATCACTTAATATTTTTGTTGTTGAGAAATGCATTTTGTGAACGGTGATACATTTATAAATCTTGTTACATTTGTTGCTGAATCAAGAAATATATTTGTAAATGGTATTTATTTGTAATTGTGTAATTGTGAATAATATTTATTTACAATTGTTGTGAATCTCCATAAATGGGAAGCGAACTCACGTGTAAGATGCAAACTATATGATGACATCAGAGGTAGAACACGACTCAGCTGGTTCTCATTTTGACACCATTTGTGTCACATGTTCAGTAACACAGTTTTTCTTCATTGTGGAATTACCATGCTAAGTAACAAACAGGGGACTAACAGCAGATACTAGTGCTCTGCAGATGTCTTGTATCATTAAAAATGGTTGAATTAAAATACAAAATTCTAAATTCTACAACTATTTACAGGCCAAATTCAGAAACAAATTCAGTATTTAATACTGAGCTAACAGTTTAATTGAATAATAAAAAAATCCTAATAATTATCTGTTTTTCTTTCAATTGCAATTAGCTATACAAAGCTATATTTCAATTGAATGGTGTCTCTGGAACATTGGAACATAAAGAGGCTATTTTTTTTCTCTTTCTATCACACACACACACAGATGCATCTCCTATCATGGATTATTCCTCAAATTGCTATGGCTCAAGCCTCATGCAATTTCATAGCTTAGATGGCAAAAATTGGGAGTCTGAAAATAAGTCTGCTTTCAATCAGGAGCAGAGCAGTTTGTGAACACAGCTGGACTGGCCAGTTAAGATGGCTGAACAGTGGCCATTCTCATTTCACTCTACTGAATCCAGCCACTGGTGGCCATAATTTACAATTCAAATTTCCCCCAAACAGCCTATATTAAGGCTGAAGTAAATCACTCACTTGCCATAATCTCTCATCCTGAGGCACGGGGCATGGGGCACAGGGCGGGGCACCAACCCACCTGAGAGTACACATACACACCATTCACTCATACACTCAGTCTTAGTTGTTCTATGGCAAATAACATATTTTAATTTCTTCCTTCTCTTATTTGAACTCACACAACTTCTGAGGGGGTCTGTGCAACCTATTACAATTACAAGTTTAAAATGTCTCTCATTTAACAAGTAGCATATTTCTGTACATAAGACATAGCACAAAGGGAAACAAATCTGGACAATCAATATCTGACAACACATTGTCTGACAAATTGATGGGATGGGAGGCGGGTTTAAACCAAGATCATGAAAACCTTATTTGTGCCTGTCAGGATCCAGTCTGGAATGGGCTACTCCAGATTCGGAGTTTGGACCGGAGTTTTATGTTTGTTCTGTGCTATGTTTCCTGATTGTTTTCACCTGTGTCTGCCTGTATAACGCTGCCCTGTTTGTGTCTGTTCTCCGCCCAGTCGTTGTTTGGTGAAGTTTCCCCTGTCCTGTGTTATTGTAATAAACCCCTGTCTCGTGATGACGTGTGTTTGTGTGTGTCTTCCTTCCTCGCCACATCCAGCTATCATTACATTGTGTCAGAAATAATTATTCTTCTACTCCATGATGGAGATAAATTGTACAGTCTCTATTTGTTTGTATCTGTATATTTTTGTAGATCTTGAGGACACACTTGATGTGACATTAGTAAACATGCCCCAACTGCTACATCTTGTATTGGACTTTTACAACAGGGCTAAAAAAATAAAAAAGTGTTCATTGTGTTCCAAGCAGAAAAATAAACATGCATAACAACAGAAAACATCAACAACAAAACTTTATTTGTTCTTTTTGTAAGTTTTACTAGTGCATGGTTTTGAACTACAAAAGCTACACTACTATTTAAAAGTTTAGGGTTAATTAAACATTTTTTTGGATTTGAAACAATTGTTTTGGGCATAACAAATACATAAAAATGATGGAAAATTCCAGTCCAGGCATTGTTCGTGTTAAAAAATTACCTTGGGAATGTCTGTTAATGATGGAATATCTGCTACATTTACATTTACAGCATTTATCAGGCGCCCTTATCCAGAGCGACTTACAATCAGTAGTTACAGGGACAGTCCCCCCCTGGAGACACTCAGGGTTAAGCGTCTCGCTCAGGGACACAATGGTAGTAAGTGGGATTTGAACCTGTGACTTTGTGGTCTTCTGGTTCGTAGATGCAGAGGGGAACTTGATCAGCAAGAATTAGTCTTGAGGTCCAGTGGAATGCTGTGTTCTTTAACCCACGTCTGTCACTTTAAAAGCCTAATTGATTATTAGTAATGACATTAGCGGAGTTGGAAACTAGTTGCAAAACTAGTTCAGACGTCATTATTGTAAACTTTGCGAGACTTGCCACTGTTTGTTTTTCATTATTATTTTTTTATTTTTTTATTACATTCTACTCCTGGAATTTTTGCACGGCTGTGCGCGCCTCTTAGGAAAGTTACGGTAGCGCGCATTCCTCCGCACTTTTCCCAAGGAAGTCTGGGGCAATTACTTTAGTCGGCAAGGAGAGCTCGCCGCTCACCGCGTCCACGGCCGGACCTCCTTCTTCAGACATGGGATTCGAGCTGGACCGCTTCAAGGGGGCCGTGGACCCCGACTTCAAATGCAACTTGTGTAACAAAGTTCTGGAGGACCCGCTCACCACCCCGTGCGGCCACGTCTTCTGCGCGGGCTGCGTGCTGCCCTGGGTCGTCCAGCGGAGCAGCTGCCCCGTCAACTGCCAGCGGATCTCCGCCAAGGAGCTGAACCACGTCCTGCCCCTGAAGAGCCTGATCCTCAAGCTGGACATAAAGTGCGACAACCACGCGCGGGGCTGCGACAAGGTGGTGAAGCTGCAGCATCTGGCCGAGCACGCCGAGATGTGCGACTTCTCGCCGGCCAAGTGCAGGAACAAGGGCTGCAGGGAGGTGCTCAACCTGAAGGACATGGACGCCCACATGCGCGAGACGTGCGACCACCGGCCCGTGGGCATCTGCGAGGGCGGCTGCGGGCTGATGCTCACCCACCGGGAGCAGGAGGTCCACGGCCACTGCTGCCTGCGGGCGCTGAAGGCGCACAACGGCGCGCTGCACAGCAAAGTGCTCAGCCTGGACAAGGAGTTCAAGAAGCGCTCGCTGAGGTCCAGCAAGCGCGAGAAGTCGCTGCTGGCGCAGCTCTCCGCCATGCACAGCGAGCTGCAGGTGACGGCGCTCAAGTACCAGAAGAAGTTCACCGAGTACAGCGCGCGGATCGAGTCGCTGACCCGGAGCCTGGCGCCGCCGTGCAAGGTGAGCGTGAGCGTCCTAAATAAGCCCAATAAGCAGAAATGCTCGGAATCATAATGAATAAAGCTTCGCTGGACGAGGCCATGATCAGGTGAGCTGGTTTTTATCATCATAAATAATCAGAATGAATGAAGCTTCGCTGGACGAGGCCATGATCACGTGAGATGGCGTTTATCATCTTAAATAATCATAATGAATAAAGCTTCGCTGGACGAAGCCATGATCAGGTGAGCTGGTTTTTATCATCATAAATAATCAGAATGAATGAAGCTTCACTGGACGAGGCCATGATCAGGTGAGCTGGTGTTTATCATCTTAAATAATCATAATGAATGAAGCTTCACTGGACGAGGCCATGATCAGGTGAGCTGGCGTTTATCATCTTAAATAATCATAATCATAATGAATGAAGCTTCACTGGATGAGGCCATGATCAGGTGAGCTGACGTTTATCATCATAAATAATCATAATGAATGAAGCTTCGCTGGACGAGGCCATGATCACGTGAGATGGCGTTTATCATCATAAATAATCATAATGAATGAAGCTTCACTGGATGAGGCCATGATCAGGTGAGCTGGCGTTTATCATTATAAATAATCATAATCATAATGAAGGAAGCTTCACTGGCGAGTCCATGATCAGGTGAACTGGTTTTTATCATCATAAATAATCATAATAAAAATGAATGAAGCTTCACTGGATGAGGCCATGATCAGGTGAGCTGGCGTTTATCATCATAAATAATCAGAATGAATAAAGCTTCGCTGGACGAGGCCATGATCACGTGAGATGGCGTTTATCATCATAAATAATCATAATGAATGAAGCTTCGCTGGACGAGGCCATGATCAGGTGAGCTGGCGTTTATCATCTTAAATAATCATAATCATAATGAAGGAAGCTTCACTGGAGAGTCCATGATCAGGTGAGATGGCGTTTATCATCATAAATAATCATAATGAATAAAGCCTCACTGGATGAGGCCATGATCAGGTGAGCTGGCGTTTATCATCATAAATAATCATAATGAATAAAGCCTCACTGGATGAGGCCATGATCAGGTGAACTGGTTTTTATCATCATAGATAATCCTAATCAAAATGAATGAAGCTTCACTGGATGAGGCCATGATCACGTGAGATGGCGTTTATCATCATAAATAATCATAATTATAATGAATGAAGCTTCACTGGCGAGTCCATGATCAGGTGAACTGGTTTTTATCATCATAAATAATCATAATAAAAATGAATGAAGCTTCACTGGATGAGGCCATGATCAGGTGAGCTGGCGTTTATCATCATAAACAATCATAATCATAATGAATAAAGCCTCACTGGATGAGGTCATGATCAGGTGAGCTGGCGTTTATCATCATAAAAAATCATAATCATCATGAATAAAGCTTCACTGGATGAGGCCATGATCAGGTGAACTGGTTTTTATCATCATAGATAATCCTAATCAAAATGAATGAAGCTTCACTGAGGCCATGATCAGGTGAGCTGGCGTTTATCATCATAAATAATCACAATCATAATGAATAAAGCCTCACTGGATGAGGCCATGATCAGGTGAACTGGTTTTTATCATCATACATAATCACAATCATAATGAATAAAGCTTCACTGGACGAGTCTAGGCGAATCATCAAATCTTCACTGGACACCAGTAACTCCACCATTTTATTGACTGTGACCTGACAAAAGTTGCACCTAACCCTACCCCTTGGTTGATTTTTAAACTTTTTGCAGTGAAATACATGGAGTTATTTATTCTACATTTTATTTTTTGTAGGACAGTACAGCCTGCCTCCTCTGGCTGGTGTGTGTGTGTTGTGTGTGTGTGTGTGTGTTGTGTGTGTGCGCTGTCCTGAGAAATGTCTGTCAGCTGGCAGTTTTAGCCCAGCTGGCGGTTCAGGTGGGGGGAGGGGCGAAGTGTTTACGGCCCCTCTGCAAACCCAGACTCCTCCGGCCCTGGTGCGTCACCCACGAGGGCCACCTTCTCCACGCCAGTTCACGGTGTTTTCTCGTTACACTGTTACAACTGTCACATAACAACATAAAGCGTGCGAAACACTTTAATAACCTACCAGGGAATTATTATTATTACTATGATCACTATAAACATTTTTTTTACTCTCCTCTGTCCCCATGTGGTTCCGTTGTCTCAGTTTTCCCATGTCCCCTGTCTTCCTGACCCGTCTACCCCCATGTGTAATGTTTGTGTATATGTACGGTCGGGTTGGTGGCCAGTTTTTTCGCCGGTACTTGTGTCTAGTGACACGGCGTGTTGCAACCGCAATAAAGACATCTCATAATATTATTATTACTGTTATTTCTGGGCGGGACCACTTTTACTTCAACGTCCATATATGATCAAAAAACGTACAGCCGGCATTATTGACTTGTCACCCGTATTTGAGTGCGCGGTGGAGGGTCGTGTCACCCTCATGCGCGCGGAGGAACGAAGGAATGAAACCTAATAGAAGAGTCTCAGTCAAAATATGCGAAGGGAAGTCCCGTGCGGGACTAATAAGCCGCAGTTGACAAGTGACATGCAGGCAACATGAATAAAACATCGGCAGAAATATTTGTTTTGTTGGCGTCGGTCCCCACTCGCAATTTTTTTAAGGTACTATTTTCTTTGCGGGTTTCCTCCAGGTTCTCCGGTTTCCTCCCGCCGTCCAGAGGCGCGTAAACTAGGTGTACCGGCGGTGTGTGTGTGTGTGTGTTGCACTTTACTGTACTTTACTTTTTATTATTGTAATAATAACTACGGTACCGGCAGTAATTTCTGGTTATGGCCGCCCATGTTCTCATGTTCCCACGCCACTGTGGACTTGCGCGCCTCCGGTCTCCGGTTTCCCGTGAGCTGGCAGCGCGGCGTGGCTCTTCGGTGTACTTGTGATATTTGTCCCCATGCTGAGTGACTCAGAAAGGTTGGCAGGGCCACCGCGTCACCGCGCACAGCATGCGGGACAGCGTTTCGCTGCAGCTGCGTGGTTCCAAGCGAGTTTTGCCGGGTATCTGATGTGACAGCGCTGACTTTACCGTGTGTTTACTGAACTGGGCCCTCGCGTTTCCCGCCGCTACTTTGCTGTCGAGACGCCAGGCAAGTGGGGTGGCGGCTAAATGATCCAATCATGGCAGAACGCCAGAATCAGCGCTGTGGTAATATTCAGACCGATATGTAAAATAACCAAATTCTTTTTTCGGGTTCAGCCAGGCAGTCGGAATCGGATTGGTCTGCGAGCAGCTTGGGCGCACATGTGGCGGAATGGAGAGGCCCAGGGGCCAAAAAAGCGGTCACGTGATCGGGGGGCTCGTGCCGTTTCCGCGTTACGCTCGCTCTAGCGCCCAGCGCGTCTACTCCTCAGGCCACCGGCAGGACCGGCGACGGGCCAACTCTCCCGGGCGAACTGGGTCCATCGCGCATGGGCGACGGGTCCCCAACTGCACGCCGGCGTTTGGCCAGGCCTCCGACCCCACACCTCTTGGGGCAGTGGTGGCCTAGCGGTTAAGGAAGTGGCCCCGTAATCAGAAGGTTGCCGGTTCGAATCCCGATCCGCCAAGGTGCCACTGAGGTGCCACTGAGCAAAGCACCGTCCCCACACACTGCTCCCCGGGCGCCTGTCATGGCTGCCCACTGCTCACTCAGGGTGATGGGTTAAATGCAGAGGACAAATTTCACTGTGTGCACTGTGTGCTGTGCTGCTGTGTATCACATGTGACAATAACTTCACTTTACTGCTCTCGAATGCTCAAAACATTCCGCTGGGTCAGGCTTGGACACCGTTCGCCATCACCAATTTGAACCAATTCGCCTACGTTGGCACAAAATCTCATCAAAATCTGGTCGTTCCATTGGCCGGTACGTTCATGTTTCCGTGTTATATTCGGAAATGCTACGCTAGTTGTGAACGTGGTCAACGCAAGAATGAAAGAATTTAAATGGCTTATTCTGCGTGATGCCATAAAGTTCGGAGACTCGTGACTTCTTATTCCTGTCCGGCCGTGAACGTTCCTTACCGAGTGACACGGAGACCTAGGTGCCTGGCAGGACTCTGTGGGCGCCATTAATGTCGCGCTGTATATTTAGTCACTGTATTCTATAGCAGCCACGGCCCTGCGGCTGAAATCATGTTTCCGAGGCTGAACATGGGCACGCCGTACGGAACGACGCCGCCGCAGCCGGGTTATTAATATAACAAGGCCGTTTGGTCACTCAGCAGCTCTTCCACTCAGGCCCGGTTAAGCCGTAAAGAAGCTGTAAAGCCGGCCGCTTTGAGAATTTCAGCCACCACTCTCCCGCATTGGACCGTCACATGTCGGTCACACTTGACCGTTTGCCGAATGACACATCTTTCCACTTGGATTGGGATCTATGCTGCTCTCATGCATTGATAATTGTCTGGATGTCCTTCTGTTTATCTGAATATTTTTTTATTGCGTTGAGACAGAAATGATGAAGCCGATTGACATTCACCGTCACAGAAGGAAGCAGAGCTGCCTGACTGTGAACGTCAGATTTCATTAACTGGTGTCTGTGTAGCTGATGTCAAACTGAAATGTCTCAAATTGTGGTGATGAAATAACGGGCGGATCGTATTGATATCTGTGTGCTTATTATCTATCCCATTTCTATGTTGAAATCGCCACCCTTAAAATGTTTATTCTATTGAATTTAGGGGGGAGAGGCCAAAAGCGTCACAGTAGCCCTGCGCAGGGAAGCAGGATCTCTGGGTTTCAACATTGTTGGCGGAAGACCCTGCGTGGTAGGTGCTAAATATACATCTTGTGTATTTTGAGCATTTTGCCACTTTGGTGATGTAATCGTCACATTTTGTTTTCTATTTATTTGAAAAACATCAAATATTTCCAATGTGATTTTTATTAGTGTTTATATTGCATTTTGGTTTTGACCACATTTGCAGGTTTATTATTAATTTTAATATTATTATTTTGTGGGTTGGTGTGGGAAAAGGCATGTACCATTAGCTAAATCTACTAATCCTTTTTGGGCTTTCCTTTGTCCAACAATCCCATATTAATGATGTCCTTTTGGCGGGCCACAAATGGAAATAATGTCTCAGATTGTCCAATTTTTACATTTACATTTACAGCATTTACCAGACGCCCTTATCCAGAGCGACTTATAATCAGTAGTTACAGGGACAGTCTCTCTGGAGCAACTTAGGGTTAAGTGTCTTGCTCAGGGACACAATGGTAGTAAGTGGGATTCGAACCTGGATCTTCTGGTTCATAGGCGAGTGTGTTACCCACTAGGCTACTACCACCCTATTTCAGCCAGTTAAGTTTAACAAGTGATTGATGGATGGATCGGTTTAGGTAAACTAGTAGGGTTCTTTGAGACTGAGGTCTGATTAAAAAAGTGCTCATTTTAATGAGACTCATGAAGACGCCTCTGAAGTAGCACAAGTAATGTCACTATAAGTGGGAAGGTGCAAACTTTGCAAGCCCCTATTTTCTGCGGTTCATTTTACATGCCTTGCTGACGCACTTTATTATGGTGCGGGAGATGGCAACTGCTGGAGGAAGCTGTGAACTACACCACAAAATAAAAAAAAAGCCAATTTGTATGCTGCGTATTGACATGCTAGGCCTGCCGTTTGGCCTACGGGAAGCGTTTATTGGCTTTCTGCATCAGTTTCACATGATGTGGTCGGCAAACCACGTTTTTTATATATATATTTTATGAAAGCTTATGCGAGCTAGATGTTCTGAAGATTATAGACTTGCCCTTGTGGGCGTGGTCTGTTTTGTTATGTTCGTCAGTGTTGCAGAGCAGGCATGCAGGCGCATGGCAACACCGCACACTTTATGGCACAGTGTTGTGACATTCCTGATGCCTTCGAGGCTTGAAGTATCCCCTAGTAAACAAAATGCTTTTGTGCAAGGGGGAGGAGAGGAAGCGAAACCTGCGGCAATTAATTAAAGCGTTCGCAGCTTGACTTCCGCGGTTTCTCGAGTATCCCATTAAAAAAACGGCGCAGCTCTGGCGGATGGCGCGAGCGCGGCCGGTTTGATGTGGCGCACGTGAAGTCCGGGAGGAGCTGGCGGCGGGTTTCACAACAGACCACGCCCACAAACCCCCCCGCGGTCTGTCTCGTAGCCACCTCTCCCTTCCGTGGCCAGTGAAAGACAAGTTGTCCATCAGATGGGGCGACCAGCAATTTCATAAGGCCCCCTTTCGAGTGGCTTTCGGACCAGATTGTCTAACCCGACTCCGACGGTGACGTGGCGTCGGACTGATGATAAAAGCAGACCAGCGATAAAACTATCTGCATGGTCTGCTCCGTCCTCAGAACCCTGCTTTTAACAAGGTTACGACTTTTTAATTTGATGGTCGTGAGACTTCGTCACCGTCCGTTTAATTTTAATGCGGTAGGGATGCTCGTAAATTTTTTTTATTTGTGTTAATCTGAAACTAATTATGTGGCAGGGCTGTTTGAAAAAAAAACAAAAAAAGCCTTTAGTTTTGTTGCTTAATTAGTTTAGGATCAATCGCGTCTTTTTATGTTGAGCTTGTTAACAAATTGTTCATTTTCAGGACAATTCGGATGGAACTTCAAACGAAGGAATCTTTGTGTCCAAGATCATTGACAACGGCCCGGCGGACAAAGAAGGCGGCCTTCAGATCCACGACAGGATAATGGAGGTATGTGAGTAATTGTCAGATTTCAGTCGAAGCGAGCCCATCATGCCTGTTACAAGGTACTTAAGATAATACCATACTGTCTGAAATTTGCCATTTAGATATGTTTTATGCCTAGGGTTTAAGATCGATCAGGCAGGTCATTTGAGACCGTGAGGAATTTGGCAGGACGCGGGTTTTTGTTATGCTGTGGAGACACTAAAGATGCCTTTGGTTCTCAACCAAGTGATGGACACCTAGCAGCAGGCGCTCACATGCCCTTAAACAAAATCCCTCTATGTGAAGGCCATATGTTCCAGGAGGTCAATTTTCAGAGGCACTTAGAAAGTCAACTTCACAAAGGTCGCTTTTAGAGTTGCTTGAAGTGGAAAAGCCAACAATGATTCTATTGATTTTGGACATTGCATACGATGGATGTTGTTGGTGGTCCTCGCTCGCAGGATTTATATATTTTATGAATGTAATGAAAACGTCTGTGACCGACCGGTCTGGGTTATTCAGTTCCATTTCCGTAACCACGCTTAGAATTTAATTCAGCGAGCTACCGTCGGCAGCGTTGGTTTTTACGATGAGCCTTCCTTGCATAGCTGTAAAATATGACACCCCAGGAGCAAGGAACGATACCGGCGGCACAAAGAGATGGTAACAAGGGGCCAGAGTCCCTGCTGCTCATTCAGTGGTACCATAAGCTGGGCTGACAATGGGCAGATTGAGCTGCCAAGACCGACAGCTATTCGCCTTGGCGCCTGGCGACTTAAGACCACCAGACTCTCGGATCTTGCGGCCAGTCCAGATTAGCACACTTATGATAAGAATAAGAAAGAACGACTTGGGTGCTTGGTGGGGATGGCCACTGTTACTGTTCCAGTAAATTTTTTTTTATTGAGCATTCATTATCCTTCAAGAAGAAACATATTTTACTTTAAACTTGATACCAAAACGCCATTGTTCTCTCTTTGGAAAAAGCAAGGATGTAAGATGTTGAAAAAATGTTCGGCATTGCCGTACAACACATGGAGCCCCAGGAAGCAACATGAAAGCCTTTGTGAGCGACTTCCGAAGGGAGACGAGTAAAAAAAGCTGCAAAACTGCACTGAGCTGCGCACTTTCAGATGCGATCTGAGTTTCTCCAAAGGTGGGTTATTAAACGTCTCATTCCGACATTTGAGCCAAATTACCGCTCGTACGGCCTTGTTGGTCGGTTTAGCGACACCCCCGGCGCACCCTAATTACCGACCCCGGAAAGCTATTTTTGGCGGGGGTTTAATGAAGCAACACCGGAGGCCCGCCGGCAGCAGCCTGGAGTATCCTCACCAGCGGCCTCGCCCTGTTCCCCTTCTGCGGCACGCGGGCGGGATCTCCGTCAGCACTTTCCTTGCAAAAAACGGGGGTGCGGGGGCGCCAAGTATCGCGTTGCGCGGACGTCTTTGTGCCTCGAGATTTGATTAAGCCGCCTTCCTTCGCCTGTCAGTGCGGTTGTGCGCGTTGACGCTTTGCCGCCTCACGTGACCGCATGTGAGGAACAGGCGTCCTCGGCGGATCCGGTTTCTGACATGTTGTCACGTTCGCTGGTGTTAAGAGGAGTAAAATCGGCACGACCCACCGGACGGAATTTTTCTTTTTTTTTTTTTTTTTTTTTTATAAATGATCTTCACTTTGTTAGGGTTTCATCTCCACAATGTCAGGTTTGAACCACCGTGCGCCACTTCCATCGACAAGCTTCAGACTTTTTGTTACTTTGTGGCTCATCTGCGATTCCTGATGCGAGTTTTTGAAAAAGCGAACATGGCGATTATGTAATGCTCCGCTCCGTTCATGCCCCATTCAGCTTCGCCCCGCTGCAGGGGTCATTCGGCCCACGTGCGTGAACTTGCGTTGAGAGACCCAGGCGGCGCTTCACTCGAGCAGGAAATAGAACCCCCCCCAACCCCCCCATGGACAGGCCGGAAACGGCACGTCCTAAATAGAGGCCTGTACCCTCTGTCTGCTGATCGAGTCTGGCCGCAGCAAGGTTACGTGAACGCAAATAACAGAGCAGCGTCTAAATGGAGGACCGCAGCGGCCGATGCCCTTCGCAGCAGTGCATTCTGGGATGCATGGGGGCATGAATAGATTCCTTGTCCAGCACTGACCTTACTCATGAAAAAAAAAAAAAAGAAATCCGTAGCGGTGTTTGCTTTTCGCTCCTTCTCCATGAGCAGAAGAACCTAGGTGGAAATGTTTGCTCATGAACATTTCGTCAATAAGGGAGACAGGAGTTTGAGTACGAACTCCGTACACTGGGGGGGTTGACTTTTTTTTATTTTTTTTATTTTAGGGGTGTTCAAATTAATGTGTTAATTGCTGTGATTTGTTAATACAATTTTAATGCTTTAAAGTAAACACGTTTAATGCAGCTGCGTTTTGTTCATTTTCCTGTGGGGGGTCTGACCCATGACATGGAAATTCATCTCAGTGGTCTGAAGCAAGCGTTGGATAGTTGGGAAAACCAATCATTTGCATTAAATGTTATTTCTGTTTTATTTAGTCAGCGTTTTGAATAAGGCATTATAAGAAGCTGAAGTCTTTAGAATGAATATGTTTTTTTTGGTTTTTGCATTGTATTGGTTTTGCCAGTTGTTCAGCTCGGAGTAAGAGAGTGTGTGTGTGTCGCTGTGTCTGTACATAGCGGTGTGACAGTCTGAGAAAGTGAAAACGACGATAAAAACGCCCATTCATCGGTCTGCCATACGTTGCGCTCACACCCTGTCTCGACTGTATGATATATGTGACAGGGGCGCCCACCAGGAACCAAGTCCTGAGGGCACTCAGATGCAAAGTGGGACGAGACTGGAGAGACATAGGAGGTCATTGTAAATGTCACCTTGTAAAAGTTGTGCAAACACTCCGAGGTCGCAGAGAGCATGCAACAACCACGGTAGGAAAGAATGGAGAGAAAGCAGCGAATTTGAAGGTTTTTTTTTGCGAGAAGGCAGCGGTTTTCAGACCAGATCCTTACTTGTAGGAGCAGGATTCCTTGAGAAAGTCAAGTAAATCTGAAATGGACCAGAGCTAAAAAGGTTATCAGCAATGAAGCACTTAACACCCCCCCCCCAGAGTTATTTTAGTGACATGTCGCTACTGGACCTGGTACTAAACCGCGGGCAGGAGAGTAAGAGATTGTTCCGGAGGGGGGTGGAGGTGTCTGCAGCAGGGAGATGGGTGGTGTACGTACACCGACGAGTCCTCCACTCCTTCTGAAGAAAGAGTGTTAGCATTCCTTCCACGCCCAGCGCCAGAACGTGCCAGCTGCAAGGTTTAAAATGAAAGAAAATGGAAAACCCATTTATGGCCAGGATCGTGTGTGTGTGTGTGTGTGTGTGTGAGGCCATACAGCCAATTCCCTCTGGGATCTTGTTCTTTTCCTGTTAGATATTTTCAAGGAAGGGATATTCCATATGAGGGGGGTAACATGTAATACGAATTGGAAATCAATTTTTATTTAATGTACGTAGCTTCTATGAATGTACTAGTAATAATAATAACAACATTACTGTGTAGTGAATTTACAGTGTTATACTTTTGGGGAATCGGGGACAGGAGGGAACATTTCTTCACTTTTGCACTCAACAGGCACGTAGAGCAGTCTGGATGGGTCTGGATCTGTGGCGCATGCCACCACCGCTGGGTGATTTAACATGACACGTGACCCTTTTCAGTAAACGTCCGTGGCAGCCGTGGCAAACGTGTCTGTTCAATTTAAAGCCACAAATTCCAAATGCACAGAGAGGAGGACTCATACACCCCATTTCATCACTCCCATTTTTTTAAAAGGCCTAATTAAACATTATTCCTGCTAATTATGGGTATTTTAATGAGCCTTACACTTATTATTTACAATTTGGAGAGCTGGGACAGCAAGTCACGTTACTTTTTCCTCAACGGTATGAACTCTCCTCTGCCGCTAATGAGTTGTTACAGCACATGGGCATCTTCAGTGGGGGCATGTGTCACAAGGTCCCAGCGTTATTCTTGACCCTGGCGTTGGAAAAGGAGAACAGAGATGGCAGTCATCCCCTCAAGGGGATCACATGTTGTTTGGTGTCCCAAGGCAAGAAGCAGGCTTTTGTGGTGGACTTTATTGGATTTGGGTCCCAGGGCAGTCGGCCTTTCTCTATTCCTCTCCGGACGTGACGCCGGTGCTCATGGGGGAAGCTCTGAGCTCTGAAGTGCTGTGAAATGGCATTAGAAGGGCTGACGCTTTTGATACAAATTGATTGAATTGTGCCCTTTGGCTCGGTCTGATACCGTGGAATGCTTTGATTGAATTGAACCGAGAGACTGAAGAAAGGGTTAAGGGAGACAAAGACGGAGAAGGCAAAAACGGAAGAGGCAAGTTCAGATACGGGAGAAGCCCAAAGGCAGTTCAAAATAGGCATCAAAAGAATGGCGCTGGTTTGTAATATTCCAGAAGTGAGTGGATCAGCATTCATGCCATTGACACAGGAGCCTTTAGATCATCTGATTTGCTGAGCTTTGGCGATCGGTGGCCATGTAGTGCTTGTAGTCCATGTAGTGCCATGTAGGGCAGTGGTGGCCTAGCGGTTAAGGAAGCGGCCCCGTAATCAGAAGGTTGCTGGTTCGAATCCCGATCTGCCAAGGTACCACTGAGGTGCCACTGAGCAAAGCACCGTCCCCACACACTGCTCCCCGGGCGCCTGTCATGGCTGCCCACTGCTCACCAAGGGTGATGGGTTAAATGCAGAGGACAAATTTCACTGTGTGCACTGTGTGCTGTGCTGCTGTGTATCATGTGTGACAATCACTTCACTTTCTAGTCTATTTTCTATTCAATTTTTTTTTTTGTAGTGTTTTTTACGGGGTGGTAGAAGGTTAAGAGTTGTTTTTATTGTAACTAAAGTAACATGCGAAAGGCGGCTAATTGAGATTTGAGTACTTTGGAATTGACTACGTTCCAACTCTGCAATTGAATAGCGTAGAGCTCTCAAAGGAACCTTAATCAACTTGTGGCCATAGCAGCACTCAACCTGGGATCTGGAGAAGAAGATCTTTGTGTCTTCATAGTCACAGAATAGGACTTGCTTGTTCACAGCTCACATTGCCATGTTGCATGTGGTTCCACGTACAGACCCGCTGCAATTGTTGCTGCATTTCTCAGCATGCTTTATTTCTAGAGCAAACCTGGATAATTTATGAGCTCTGGAAGGTTTTAGGAGGCAGAAATAGAGAGGCGTAATTAAGGCTAATTGTCTCCCCAATCAATCACAGACCTTGGGTAAACACATCAGCAACAATGGTCTCAGGTTGCCTGACCAGCTGCTCCTCCGTGAAGACCCCCTCCGTACCACCCACGCCCCCCTCGTGGCCGGCCGACAGCCTCTCTAATTAAACTCTCCTCAGTTAAGCGCTAATAGGCTGATTAGCAGGCCCCTGCGCGCAGCGTAATGGTCTGTCGTTTCCTCCCGGTTCCCCGCGAAGGTCCTCGGCATCTTAATAACTGCCTGCTTTCGAGTGCTCATGGGTGGGGTCGGGAGGGCCTGGAAGCCCAGGGACTCCAGTGTGACCGATTCGGCCGCTAGAGAAGGCTGAAAACAGATTCGCTCGGCCGCACGGTGCCTTGGATTGTCTTGTTATGGATGTGGAACTTGCAGAAATCAATTACTAAGCGCCAGTCGGTGGACCGCTTTAAAAGGCTACACAAATGTTTAAAAGGTTTATGCAAACATGATCATAGATTCTTGAAATTTCAGACAAGGGATTTAACAGTTGGCCCATTATTTTCAATTCGAGTTCCAATCGTTTATGGTGCTGTCTAGATTTATAGTGATGCATAACCTTATTCTTTACCTTTAATGCTCTGATCTCATCTTTCCCCCCCCTCCTTGGCCACTCATAGCTGCACTGATCTTGTAAACGTTCTCCTAGACATGGCTCAGTGGTCATTTAAAACAGTGTTTATACAGTATTTCAACAGCCATTTCACGATCCAGCAGGCTGTGTTCATGCTTCTGGTGCAGCAACCTCATTTCCTTCCATAAATCAAATTTGCACAAAGCTGCAAACAAACGGCAAACTGTTAATGTACTTAATAAAGTTGCATTCATATAGCACATGTCAGGGTTTTAAAATAAATGGCTATAGGCTAGAATTGTGGGGGATTTTTTTCGTACTCTTACAGCCGTCAGCTTTCTGAAGAACACGTCCACGGAATATCTGTCTTGAGCTAAGTGATGGGTCTTAGGTCAGTTTGGTTTGAAGTGGTATCCCAGGCTGCACTGGGTTGGCACAAAGGCCCCATGGGTAGGCCCGAGGGCCATGGTGTTTTAGAGCTTTGTGGCTGCGGGCCTGGTCTCCATTGTACAGCCTCTTCTCATCGTCCCTGGCTAATCCCAGCATCAGGCCACGCTGCGCAGTCTTCCCGCTGCTTTTCTCAGAGAGGTGTCTGAATAAGCCCTGGACCCCACCCCGTTCACGCCCCGACAAAGTGGACACAAAGTGGACGCAACCGCCGCCTTCTCTTCTGATGCTAATGTGTGCAAATAGCGCAGCGTTGTCTGTCGGACGGGGCATTGTTGGAACCGGACCGTTTGTGCCCTTTGCGGGGCTCCTAAGCAAAGATGTTCCCTTTCAAGATTTAGTCTCTCTGCTTGATTCAAGACTTCCTGTTTCTTTAAAAAGAGCAGCAATATGTGGTCAAGAAACGTGTAAGCACACATCCCAGTCGACTGCGCTCATTAGCATAGAAACGGTTCATTTTTAGCTGTTGAAATTATGGAATTATTTAACAGTTACGCTAAATGTTATGTTATGCTAGCAGGCAAGGTAGCGGACCCGTAATAAGAGGTGTGCCGGGTCAAATCCCAAACCGCCAAGGCGCAATGGAGGTGCCACTGAGCAAAGCAAGGCACATCAAAACTTTGCGCAATCTACATTAAAATACACGGATTTATGGATTTTTTTTTGTTATGACCGTGTTGATAGTTTCCAAACTGGTTATCCATCCACTCCCTGAAAATGATGAATGGTGATGAAATTTGAACCCACAACCCATTGGTTGTGAATTGGCCACCACTGCCCCTTGTTTGATGCACATGGACAGCATGCGCAGTGCCTTACTTCATGTTGCCTTTGAGGATATGTAGGTGCAGTCTTGTGCATGTGGACACCATTGTCTGCTGATCGAAGAAGCACCAGCAATGTGAGTGACAAAACTGGCACGGATTGTGGCCTAATGAATGTCACTTTATTTTTGGGTGAGGTGGAAGACAGGCTGTGCATGCATTGTTCAATTGACGAAGATCAATTGGGAACAAGGCAAGCAAGTGAGCAAATAAATCCTGGAAACGTTGGGTCCTGGTGTTCAAGTTGATGTTACTTTGACACTTAACTACTGAAACCTGGGGCCACCAACCTTCTTTCCACGTTCCACCACACCTGAGTGTTCATGGCCTGAATATTCATGGCCTGATCTGAATCAAAGCATGATTTTGGTTTTGCCAGAACAATCATAGAGGCATCACTTTACAACTTAAAGAATCTGCTTGTAACATGTTTGTGTCAGATGCCACAGGACGTCTTCAGGGGTCTTGTACAGTCCATGCCCTGATGGCTCAGCGCACTTCTGGGGGCACAAGGGGGATCTACCTAAGACATTCGCAGCATTTATCAGACGCTTTTATCCAGATCGACTTACAATCAGTATTTACAGGGACAGTCCCCCCCTGGAGACACTCAGGGTTAAGTGTCTTGCTCAGGGACACGATGGTAGTAAGTGGGGTTTGAACCTGGCTCTTCTGGTTCATAGTCGAGTGTGTTACCCACTAGGCCACTACCACCATTTAAAGGGTGAATGTCCGTGTCACTGCGTATTGTAAGTTGCTCTGGATAAGGGCGTCTGATAAATGCCATAAATGTGTATGTTCAACCACCCCCTTAACTAGAGTCATATAATACAATATCATATAATGTCACTGGAATCAGCACAGCGATGGTTGCATCCACCTCATGAACAGTGCAATTTACACACAGCCAGGGAAGGTTACCTTAACAAATGCCATTGATCACGCCGCACACTAGTGCCGAGGCCAGGAAAAGACCACCGGCTGAGCGCTCAGACTCCGAACGTCAAGGTCACCGCCTCGACCCCCCCCGCCCGCTGTTTACATTTCATTAGTGCTCCAGTGGAACGCAGTTTACTGTGCGCAGCAGCAGCTTCCAAGTCCATTTCAAGTCGAGCTGCTTCTTCCCTTTTACAAAAAAAAAAACATTTTTTTTTTATTTTTATTCTTTGCAGAGCAGCAACGTTTGTCCAAAACTGTGATTGATGTGCACACGTGTTTGAGGATATCCTCAGGAGTGTGTGTTCCTTTCAAGCTTCGGGGAGATCATTTTCCCCTTCTTTTGACCCCCTTTAAAAGAGGGAGTATTTCAACTGAAAATGAGGGATTGTCTAGGAAATTAAAATACTGCGTAATCCAAGCACACTGTTTAAACTCCTCCTTTGTCCTCCCTGGACAAATGATCCATTGTAGGCTTATAAAATAATGTAAAGTCAGCCTCTAGAGCTAAAAGCATGGCTCTCCTCAGGTTCTCATTAAGTCTTGGCAGGACTGCACATGACCTCGGCTATCAAAAGTTTCAAATCGTTCGAATTTACTGTCATAGGTTGCTGCCTGATGGGCGATATGAGCGCAGTCGCGTTGCTTCAGCCGCACGAGGGTCTCGGTAAGGGGCTCGCCCAAGTCCCGGCCCAAGTCCCAGGCTACGATCGGGGGCACGAGGGTCACGGGCCGTGTCCGAGGGATGCCCGGGGCGGAGCCACGTCGGCTCGGGTCCTGTTGGACAAGGCAGCCCATGTTAAATAAACCTCCCCACATATGCAGCGGGCGTCGGGTTACCGCCGGCCATGGCAGCCTGACAACTGCTCCTTTGTGGGACCGTTTTGGAGTCCCCTAGCCATACCTGTCTTTATTTTCTGTCTCTCTTTCTCTCATATGCTCTTCTTTTTTTTTTCTCCTGCCATCTTACTGCTGTATATCCGTCTGGCTCCCGACTGCATTTTTTCGTACTTCTATCTGGTCCTCAATCTTTTCTTCCCCCATTTCTCTGCACCCACGTCGTCTCCCTTTTCTTCTCCGAATCAACCCCTCATCTATCCTTGTCTCTGTCCTGCTGCATGTGGGGAATATTTGCTCCGTCTCGCGTTTTCAATCCTTTTCCAACTGGCGGGGTCTCCATCTCTCTAGCGTCACCTAGACACTGACTGTCCCGCCCTTCTCCCCTGTTCCGTCTGGACACGTTTTTATCTACGATAAGACCGCGAAGGGGAGGAAAGCACAGCCACCTGAAGCTCTGATGTAGATCAACCAGACGGTGACAACTGTTAATGTCATCGCCGCGCGCTCGGCCGAAATCCCTTTTTTATGAAACGGGAGAACGAAGTGAGGATCACGTCTGCTGCGATTTACGCCCCTGTTCTCGCCTTTGTTCTCTCGCGACCGGTGTCGTGGAGAAAGAGGCCTGCGCGGTGCAGGAATGTGGTTTTCGGATGATTTGGTACCAGCGCTTAGTCACTGCGAGATGTCTGGAACAAACAGCGGACCCGTGCCAAGTCTTCTTGAAACGCTGAGAGAAATGGAGACAGATGGGCCAAACAGAAGACCGAGGTTCGGTGGGAGAGTGAGCGAGGGAGAGAGAGAGAGAGAGGGGGCATACCAGGGAACAGAGGCTGATTTTAAGAGTCCGTTCCTCTCCCGGCCGGCTATATCCGGCCAACAGCTGCTGTGTCTCTGCAATGGCATGTTAGATGTCTGGTCTTGGTTTGCAGTGCCTAGAACCTGGGATATTTGGTGTACCGTCTCAGAACAAACTTCTCTCTCTCTGCGTGTTTCTTTCGAGAACTCTCATCAAAAGACGGCCTGGAGGGTGCCTCAGGTGAGGCCGGTGGTCCGCCGGCCCTCTCCGGCTGACTGGGTCGGCAGCAGCCCGCCCGCTCTCCAAAATTCCCTGACACGGAGCCAGAGCAAATGCGGGCCGTCTCCCAGCTGTCCCCCGGCACATCCCGGCGTGGCCTCTATCAGCTCGTGGGAGTCTTGAGTTTATGTAGCGGGGCTTTAACACCGCCCCCCCCATCCCCCCGCAACCCCCAGAGGCCAGGAGCGGCCTGGAGATCTCTCTCCAAATAAGAGCAGTCCACCAAGTGGAACATCCATTTGTTTGCATGTGGCTGTAGCCGGGCCAGACTCAGCAGTGCTTCTGTTGAGGAGATGATTATTAAACACACACATAACAGAATTCTGTTTGTGTGTGTGTGTGTGTGTGTGTGTGTGTGTGTGTATAATTTTTTTTTCTTGATTTGGTCCAAATGCCTGTGATAATATGAAGTATGAAAATGAGAACCACATGTTTGGACACTTTTTGTGTGTAAAGGTATGCGGATGTTCCCTTGACCTCTGGATTTTTCCTCACAGCCAAACGCATCCTTGTGGAAAATCTTTTGAAATATTGTAGAAATGTTTCTAGAATGTCTTTTTTTTTTTTTGCTGACTAGAACTGAAAAGGTCTCATACACTTCCAGTCAAACGTCTGGACACACCTACTCATTTATGGGTCTTGAATTTCTTAAAAGAAAACTGAAGATGACACATTTACGTTATGTAATGTAATAAAGTTATGTAATAAAGTAAAAAAAAACAAGGCAAAAAGTAAAAGAACATTTTGCTGTGATGATACTTCTCTCCACCACCTTAAGTTGGACAACGGGGACGGTTTCCAACAGTCCTGAAGGATTATTATGCTGAACACTTTCTTATCATTCACTCATGTTAATTAGCGTCTCATAAAGCGGCTTTTGATGATATTAGTGAACAATGCAGCCATGAAGGTAAAAAGAGGCGACTCATTTATTAAAAACACATTTATCAAACGTTCTTCACTTTCTCCTGATACAACAAATATTAAATAGTGTTATTTATTACTGCGATTACATTTTCCCGTACGGAACCTATGTGGTTATCAGGATATGTGATTATTTTAGTATAAAGGTCCAAATAAACCCTGTGCAGGCCATGACCCTCGCAGATCAGAACCAAATGTGCAGAGTTTTCCTACCTTGCTGAAAGTAATACCTTGCCCAGCGAGTCAAGCCCCTACACAAAGGGATATTTCACCAGTGCCCTCCCCCTACCCCCAATTACAAGCCTCCTTGCTGTGTTGCTTCAGACTTCTCCCCCTGTAAGACGTCTGTTATTCTACGACTGGAGCTGTCCTGCCTGTGGTGTATTTTCATTAAAGCCCTCAGCTAGAGAGCAGGCTGTGCTTAGTCATGAGGATATGATGAATTGTTGCCATTGGGTTATAAGACTAAAAATTCGGGTTACGTGTTACATAAGTGTGTGGTGCTGAGTAATGTCGGCGTCTGAATGTTTGGGAGTCGCTGAAGATGGACTGAGAAAGGAATGTTGGCCACAGTGGTTAAATGCTAAATAACTGAATTACATTTGCAGTTACTACAATGCTTTGTCCATATCTAATCAAGAGTACTCACAGACCATAAAGTCCATTTTGGTCCATTTTTCAATCTTTAAAAATGGATTAAATATGTAGCTTTGATTTTATGAACCTATTCCTGATACACTTTGAGAGGATGTATGGAAAAACTGGTAAGTGGTGGTATAGATGTTACTGTAGTGGAGAATGGACCACTAGATCGGATTGGAACCAGCAATGAAGAAGTGGGTGTGGGCTGAAAAAAGCTAAAAAAAAAAGCTAAAAAAATTACATGGAAGTAAGAAGATCAGCAAGTTTAACCAAGCTGTAAACCAAGAAGTAGAATTTAATTGCATCTGTGACAACTGCATTTTCATTGGTCCACACAGTTGAAAGCTTTCGCTCCTACTTCATCCAGAACTTGTTTATCCGGTTTATGAAGTGGTGATGATTTACAATGAATCAACTCAAATGTACATTCAACATGGAGCTTGTCTGTCTCCGAACCATTTGTAATTGTAAAGAGGCATTTGAAGAACAGACGGGCCTTTCATTGAACCCGACTAATTAGAGGACACGCATCAGGGAGTCCATCGTTGTCTCCGAGATCCAGAAGTGGCTTTCATTTTTGTGTTTGTCTGACTGTGCCTCTGTCCAAGCACTTCAATTATGCTTCAGCATCAGTAGACTTTGTGTTTGGGTTGGCATGCAGAACAACACGCCTCCGGTTGTTTTTAGTGACTTGTTAGCTGCGGACCGGAATCTTCCCTAATGCACGAAATGGCAGGGATTTTAAAAGTGATTCTGTATCTGCGTTGGGATCTGGATTATACGGTAGCCCATCGTTATATGCATTCTATTATGTTATTGTATTGATTATGCAGTAGATATATATGCTTTTACAGTGTTCTCAATAAAGTGTGCAGGTTTGTGGTGCCGTTTGGACGTAGATTGTGACCCATTGTTGAACCTTCCAGAACTGTTGCAGGAACCACGCGTCCATTTATTTTTAACCCAGAATCGCACAAGCACTGCGATTAGTGGAGTTATGTCTGAAAGAGGCTGGAATCAGGAGCCAATAACTCAGACCACTGCGGGGGGAGGCATCACTCAGGAACGTTTCATTCTGTGGGCCATATATTTTCACAGGAAACGTCGGCGAGGGCCCACGACGTGTCTGGCAGTCGCACCGAGCAGCAACGCGCTTCTCCGCGGCGCGCTGGAAACGTTTTTCGCTGAGGTTTTGCAAAAGCCGTTTGTCACCGAATCACTGCCATACATCACAGGAGGAAAAGCGCCGTGGCCGGTTCCGAGAGGCCTGGAGTGGCGGCTGTTGCCATAGTGGCTGCGTGTTTAGCTAGCCTTGCTCAGCGCCACCTGTTGGTGGACGTTGACCGTGCTCTGCGGCTGACGTCCTCCACTCCAGACCTTCACGGGTCAGCAAGGTCAATCTATCTGGGAGACAAATGATTCAAGAGCTTCAAGGGAAGTGCATAGTTATAGCGGTATAACAGTGAAATGCATCCTGAACCACTCGGTTTTGGCTGTGCATACTTAAAAAAACATAAAATTATAAAGGTAAAGAAAATAGAACAAAACTGGAATAAGGCTAGTAAAAATTAAGCATTTACTTTACTTTACTTATCCAAAGCGACTTACAAGGAGACACCAGCTATTCTCATTTGGTTTCCATAGATTGTAAGTTCCAAAACTTTTCAAGAACATGCTCGGGAATTGTTAAGTGCTAGACAATTATTTTTTTTTTTGGTCAGTGTGTGTGCGTGTGTTACAGTTCGACTCGTTTGAAATACTTTTTAAACAAATGAGTTTTCAAATGTTTTTTAAAGGTGGTGGTAGCCTCGGCTAGTCGAATGGAGCAGGGCAAGCTCCAGGGCAAGTTCCACCAGCCAGGGACAACAAAGGAGAATAGATTCGATTGGGATCGGAGACCCCGTGAAGAGGGAATTTTAAGTCGCATTTCGTTTGCAGATCTGAGAGGGCGTGCATGAGTGTAGCTAACTAATAGCGTCTTGATATAAGAGTCTGCATTTCCATTACAGCCCTGTAGGCGAGCATCAAGGATTCAAACTCAATGCGAGCAGCTACCGGGAGCCAGTGGAGAGAGGTGAGAAGAGGCCTGAGCAAGCTAAAATGCAAGCAAATATATATGTTGAAGTAGAACATAAGAAACAGGCATCACTGGGTGGTGGCTCTGGATACAGCACTGACATGGTATGTAGCAGGATGTGAATGATAAGTAAAGTGAAAGTGAAGTGATTGTCATTGTGATACACTGCACTGTGTCCTCTGCTTTTGACCATCACCCTTGGTGAGCGGTGGGCAGCCATGACAGGCGCCCGGGAGCAGCGTGTGGGGACGGTGCTTTGCTCAGTGGCAACTTGGCGGCTCGGGAGTCGAACCGGCAACCTTCTGATTACGGGGCCGCTTCCTTAACCGCTGCCCCCTAAAATGGAATAAAATAAAATACAGTGCAGAGATTTCGACTTCACCGGCATTGTACATTGATTGTGCATTAACCAGTGTAGCAGATGACAGGGCCGTGATGAAATGAACAGACAAGGGTGAACATTCTGATGGTCGGGGTGTGAGGTGTGGTGATGGGTATTGACTTTATTGATGTATTGAAGCTCACGTCGTCAAGTGGCTTGCTTTAAAGGAGCTTTTTTTTTATGAAACCTCTGTTTTTGTTTTTTTTGTCTCTCCTGGACACGCTGTCTGTAATGAGTAATGAGGTATGACTCCAAAAGGAAAAAATGCAGCTTCGCGGTTCTTTAAAGCACCTCCTCAAAGTTGATGTGTCCGAGGGCAAAGTGTCGGAGCTAAATATTGAGGCTGGAGTTGGAAAAGCTGACAACGGCGAATTTCCACTGGCCTCTCAGGATGGCATCCCGCGTTCGCAGCGTGCATGTGTGTGTGCTCCAGAGACATCTGTAGCTCAGGCCAAGAACGGACTGTGGCGTAGATCATTGCTGGTTACGCATCGGACTCTTTCACATGACTTTTGTGTTAAACAGGCACAGCGGCCACGCACCGGGCAACAGGGGGAACGGGGGCATCGGGCCCTGGATGATTGAGTTGTGGGCGGTTGGATGTTTTGGGAGGGGGGCTGGGCAGCGAAGCGTCCACTGCGGTCGAGGGCTAATGGGTGAAACAGGCCGGACGTGAGCCGCATTAGTCCAGGCTGGGGGCTGAGCTGCTGTTTTATGATGCGATGTTGCTTCTGTAGCAGCTGACTGACCACATTTAGCCCCCCGGACATTTCTTCTGCTAACTTTCCCTTCAAATGTCTTTCTCTCCGTTTCTTACTTTATCCCTCTGTTTCTCACTCTCACTCAACTCCATAATAGAGTAAACTTGGCTGAGCTGAACAATGGTATAGAACATGAAGCACATAATATATGCTTCTCAAACAATTGTCACAAAAAACCTTCACTACATATTTTTATGTTAAATTAGAAGTCAATTAAATTCGTTTTAATAGAAATTAACTCAAAATTAATACGACGCTGAAAAAAGTGAGAAATAATGTAGTCGACCCCACATGTGTTAAGTCACTAGATACTGGATAATAGTCTGAAGTTGACCAGTTTCATTGCTTTACTTTCATTTACTACATTAATCATGTATGGGAAGAATTTTTGAACCATTTTATACATTTTAATGGGCAAAACATGACAATGGACTTTTATTATAAGTTCCTGCAGGGTGGATTTTCTAGATAAAGATGGTTATTTAATATACGTACAAATTTTTGGGGATAAAGTTACAAAAATGTTTCAATAAGTTGATCTGATATGACCTGTTGGACAAATTTTTGCTACCAATTTTGTCTCTTTGTGTCATTATGAACATGCCCTTTTATGTACGTGACAGTGATTCAAAAGAGCAAACTGTAAATTGTGCAAATTGTAAATTGTAATTAATGAATTAATTTCAGTAATCCACTGAAATTACGAAGATTTATTCTTCTGTATTTATTTATTGCAATAGGCTGCTCCATTTGGGTGGGTGTCTGGGTATTTCCTAGCATGTAGCTTAATAGTTAGTTTTATTGAGGGAGACCATATTTTGCAAGTAATCTGATCCGATGATTTTATTGCTATAGAATAGCTTCCTCCACGCACCTCATCTGAACAATAGCACACACAGATCCAGCCTCTGAACACATGACTCACTAACTCAGTTAGGGCCCTCCTCCTCTCAGCTGCTTTTTAAGATCTCCTCTAAAGATGCCACCCCCCCGCTGTTCATTCCAGAGACTTATCACTAATTGATTAACAAGCCGGCCTCGCAGCCACTGCCTCTGCCAGAACGGCCAGGGGCAGAGAAGGAATGAGAGCGAGGACGAGCGTGTGGGTGGGGGCAAGAAACGCAGAGTCATACGGAGTTCTCAAACATACCCGCGAACCTTTTGTCAAGGCCTTTTGTCTAATGATGCATTGCGCTTTCCAGCTTAATAATAATTTTAAAAAAAAGAACTTCCAATCCCCTGAACATATTAAACATGATCATTAATTTGCGCCTGTGGCTGCATTAAAATCATGTGCAGTTTATGTTCTTGTGTAGGTTCTGCACATGTCCATGATTAGTGAGCCGGTTCCATGACTTTGCTCGAAGACGTCCTCTTGGCTGTGGAATAGTTGCTGTGGAATGGTGGAGCTGAAAACTAGAAGCTCAGTCTGGTTCTCTGGTGTAAACAGTCCAACAGCGGAGTTAGCACAATATTTGGGGAAAGGAACTGCATTTTTCAGCTCAAAAAAAAAAAAATGCATGCGGTGTGATTTAATTTCGATGGTTTTCGTCATTATTGTTTTTGCTACAGAATGAAAAACCGCAGTGGACACACATCACGACGGCACAGTTTGTGTAGTGTCTGTGGTATCGAAAGTGTTTAAAATACATTTTTAAAGTATGAATAGCGCGAGTGTTCGGTACGGAATAGTCATGGACCGGCGTCTCGAGCCGCCTTCAGTCGCGTCACCGTCTGCCATCTTCAGAATGAGGAGGGTGATTAGCAAGTGTGAGATCGCGGGGTTGTCAACTCCTCCTGAAGGTTGCGCGCTTGCTCTGAAAAGACCTTTGTGTGGCGCAGAAAAGGAAAATGGACCAGGAAGCGAAGCGGTGCACACTCCTGCCCCTGTCTTAATATTGTGTAACCAACACAGACTTTCTTTTTATAAGACGTCCTTATCCATCCGTAATGGTAACATATTGATCTTTTCCAAATATGGAACATCACTATTCTCTATGTGACTCAAAGCCCCCAGTTGTGTAGTAATGATGTGGTTGGCTGAACGTATGTGCATCCTTATCACACAACTTGTCTGGACATTTATTTGGTGCATTTAAATGGCTTATTTGATACTTATTTGACTCGTTTTTTTTTTCTCTCTTTAGTCTGTAATCCTTTACCGGATCAACTCCAAATGAGATACTGCCCCAACTGTGGCTCTGAATATTTAACAAATTTTGACACAAGGGTCCGTGTTTAAACAGTGCAAATAACACAAGGGGTGTCAAGGCAAGACTTCACACTGGTGGATCCGTCTCGGTTCTTTTTCTTGTCTTCTTTTTCTTTTCTTCAGTATTTTTTTTTCAGTAGAAGAACAAGAGAACATACATATGATGCAAACACTCAGGACATCTTCTTCCTTGTAAGATGGTAAAGTCACACTGTGGTACGTGGGTGCAACAGGTATGTAAACTGATTTGGTGGCCATGACGCAATTTAACATAGAAGAACAATTTTTGCGCTGAGATATTGTTTCATTACTTTTGTTTGGCCTCACAGCCACAGTCTATCACTGGTCACAAGACATAGGGCCACCACTGCTCCAGTGTATACCGGGCATTATAGGCATATCAATATTGCCCTCCTCACATTCCATAACCGCTTAGTCCTTCTCAGGGTCCCGGCTCAGACGCACGGACAACGATGGACAATGCAGAGTTGCCTGTTCACCTGGTGTACGTGGGTGTTCACCCAGTGTACCTTTGGGTGGCAGGAAGAAACCAACACGGGTAAAGCATGCAAACTCACAAACACACACACACAAGGGCTGAGTATGGATTCAAACTCACAACTTTGGAGGTGTGAGGCCACGTTGCTACTGTGTGTCCCTGCATTAGACCTTTCTCCATTTGGAAAACCCCCAGTCTGTCCAATAACAGTCATGTATTAACCAATATGTGCATTTCTTCATTACTTCTTCCCCCATTTATGTAATATGTACACACATTTAAACTTCCCGAGCTGGCTGATATGTTGAAAAATGTGAAAAAGATGACTCCACATGTCCATGGTGCCACCCCACAGTGACTGTCCCCTGTCCAGATGATACTCTATACGTCCTCTGTGTGTTTTCAGACAAGGACTGTGCGTCCTTATCCGTTGGTCTGGACGGCTGCAGTAAGGCGGTACCTCCCGCTGCGAGCTGGCTCCGGTACAGCTGTCTCCATGAGGGTTATACCAAACACATCTGTGTGTCTCACATGACGGGCTTTCCATTTATTATGTGTTATTGTGAGGTGCTGCCAATGGAGGTCCTTGTTACTGTGATATTTGATATCGGTGTTTGATGTGCTTGGCTTTGGGAATAATGAGACGGAGTAGAAAGGATATGGAGAGGACTGTTACTCCCCAGCCTGTTTTGCACACCAAAGCAAATCCACCTCCATTTAAATAAGCTTGCTGGAGCCTTTCTTCCAGCTAAACTGAACTGATTATCCCCCCCTTTTGCCGTTGTTGTTTCGTTTAGCATCTTGCTGGAGAATGAAGTTGAGATCCGGGCGAACTTCCGGCGATCATGGGCTGTGTTTTCTCAGTGTTGGTTCTCCGTTGCTCTCAGCTGGATTTGCATTATGAAACAGGCTCGTGGGAACTGGTGCCATTGATCCTTAATTATAATAATTCGCTCAAAAAAAACTGCTTGGGCCAAAGAAAGATGAAGTGTGACGAAAAGTGTGAGCTGCCTGCCTGATGATGACCTTTGCTGTAACTCTTCATTAGTTCATGTCTGAAAGGGAAATGGTGGACAGAGACATGGTGGTAGCGGCCTAGTGGGTAACAGTCATGCCTACGAGCCAGAAGACCACAGTCACAGGTTCAAACCCCACTTACTAGCATTGTGATCCTGAGCAAGAGGCTTACATCTGAGTGTCTCCAGGGGGGGACTGTCCATGTAACTACTGATTGCAAGTCGCTCTGGAAAAGGGCGTCTGGTAAATAGCTTAAATGTATATAAATTTAAAGTAAAATGCATTTTTGTGTTATCTAGACAGGATTGGTGTGGAGAGGGGCGGCTGGCATCTGAAAAAGGGCCAAAGTTCAAGGAGAAATGTTGTCTGTTGGGAGACCTATGCCCAGGGTGTTATGTTATGTAGATAAAAAAATAAAAGAAAAAAACATTCATTTGTATCTGCTGCATTTGCATAAAGTAGCATATATTAACTACATATATATATTAATACATATATTAATACATATTTATCCTGTCTAGTGTAGAATTTTTATCTAGTATGACTGCTTTATCAGAAGTGCCTCATTGCACATAACATTATACATTTTTCCAAACTGTTGTTCAACCAGCACATCAGACCTTTTTTTAAATGGAAAACCATCTGCACTGGTGAGGCCTAATACAGGTCCAACCTTGCTAAATGAATGGTTCCTGATTGACAAGTCAAGATTATCCTCCTGACGCAACCCTCCCCATTTACCCAGGCTTAGGACACCAAGAAATACCCCAGTGACTGGCCTTAAAGGTTGTATTCTTGTAATATGAAATATAATTAAGGCAAAAAAAAAGCTTTTAACAAAAACAAAAAGCTGAAAATATTGTCGCAATTACTTGAAAAATGACAATAATTTGAATGCCTCTAAAATTGTAACCCTTAGAATCTTAATCAAATCGTGAGAAAAGTAAAGCCCCACTAGCCAGGGAGGAAGTACACACACCCGTCGCTAGCGAGGTCCAGCTCTTTCGGTGGACTGTTGATGTGCAGCCATGGAACAGGTTTTCACGATCGCAGCTGCTGGCCCACGCTCACGCACACACAGCTGGGCTGGAAACAGAGGCAGCAGTATAAAATCCTGCACTTTCTTGCAATAAAACTGTTCACCACGGCCCTCAAAATGTCAGGGGAAAAGAAATTCACTTATAAGACAGTCCTTATGTGCAATGACACCGACTGACTCTTCTGATCTCCTTTCTTCATCTTTATTGTTATCTCACCCTTATCTTTATTTGATTATTCTCATATTGAATCTTTGTTGGGATTCAATTGGGTTTCCAAAATGCTTTATATTTAATTTGGCTCGCTTTATCACCTCTCATCTCCAGTACTGATGCTTTTTACAGCTATTGTCAATGGTCATCGCTGCACCTGCCCATCCCCTGAATTATCGTCTTTTTTTTTTTTTTTTTTTAGGGCCCTCGTCCTAATTAGAGAAAGCCTCCTCCGCTGTGTGCTTTGACACAGCTGAGGGTCAGTCACACCATGTCCACCTTAATCAATATCAACTGCCTGCAAATTAGCAGCACATGCTGGCCACTTGTCACGGGGTGGACTGGCTCCCAGTGAAGGCCTGGTTCCACAGAGCTGGAAAAGAGCAGTTTTTTTTTTTTTTGGGTGGGAGATTTATGGCCCAACATGAAACGATCGCCTCTCGAGTTATTTCTGGACTCCGTGACTCACGTCTTGTAAAATGCAGCATGTTCTGCTGAATGTTGGTTTGAGGTCTTTTTATTTCCTTTATTTTTGTTGCGTTTTATTGCTGTGCATTTTTATTGGTATATTTTCCCACATTTTTAAATAAGTAATCATTTCTTTAGGAATAAAGTAAAAAAATGTATTATTTTAAGTAATTCTTTTTTTTTTATCCCTTTATTCATAGAGAAATTAAGATGCTGAAAAAAACATCATGACATCCTTTTTCACATGAGAACATGCTGCCTGATTACCGATGGAGGACCGGTTCACGTATAAAAATGGATTATAGCGGATAGTCATGTCCAGATAACATCACTGATAAGGTTCCCATTGCACTACTACAAAGAGCCGCGTAAATAGCTACCAATATAGGTCAAATAGAGGAAGTAACCACACCCAGACCCCAGATCAACAGAAATACTGCCACTTTTCAGTCCTTGTAGCCTATATCAATGTATATCTTTTAATCTGTTAAAACGGTGTTAAGAACCTACAACAATTCTTCCTAGTTTTATGACATCAATAGACTGTGATTTCAAATAACATTCTACCAAACCTTGTGTACACTGGTATGTACAAAGGTGTGTAGACTGTGACGCAGGCTATGCACTGACAACAGTTATTTTAATGTGTGCCGGGAAAAAGTGGTGGTGGAGCAGGAGAAGGTTGACCTGGTCATGGCTAGTGAAAAATAATTTTTTATTTTCGCAAATATTCTTTTTGGGTTCTGCATATATATATATATATATATATCTCACACACACACACACACACACACACACACACCACACATATAGGTATATGTATATGTATGTGTGTTTCTGTGTGTGTATATATATATATATATAGAGAGAGAGAGACCGTTGTTTCATGATTCTCATATTTTGCTTGGAATGACCGAAAATCATACAAATGTAAGGTGACACACAGTTTACCTACCTACCTATATGAATTAGCAAAACACAAGTGACTTGGAAACTAAGATCATTTCCAATTGCGGAAGTTTTTTTATCTTTGTTCCAGTACCGAATGATGTAGCACTACTTATCGTTTCAGGGTCGACAGCATTTCTGTTCTCCCAATTAGGGAACTCATAGTTACAGCTATGATTTAAGGGTGGCCAAAAATCTCCCCACTGCCCTCCCACCTACCCAGTTAATAAATCTTCTGCCTAGTTCAACCTCAGCACGAGGACTGAAGCGCACCGATGCTGGAACTCTCCAGCGCCCGGCTTCTAATTTCATTAACAGGCAAAAAAGTGCACGCGCTCTGGCACGCCACTCTGCAATTTTTGGACGGAAACACGACCTGCGAAATGAATTCTATTTTTTTTTTTTCCCCTGAGTCATGATTTACGTACGCTCTGACCGAACTGCACTGCGGCTGGGCCGTGTGTTCCAGGACAGAGTTATGGCCTGAGGTTTTCTTTGCTTCATGTCCAGCTGGAGTTGCGTTCATCTCCGTAAACAAAGTTAAGCTTGAAGAGGCGCTGTGGAGGATCTTTTTCTCGGAGATCTAAGAAAACCCTACCGTCCCTATACCTACTTTATGCCGCTTATATCATTCATTTTTCGTTCACCTGGGTGGTCACGGTGTTTGAACGAACTGTATCTGGCAGCATGTGGTAGAAAGGTTGTGTCTAAATTCACATGATAAGCACTTGGGTGCCAAAGAATTTTGGGCCGATATATTTTTGTGGGCTGGTGCGATCTCAGGTTTTGGTATGTTGCTGAGATCACCACTTAACTCTCCCTACCTTCTGTTAACATGTTCAATACTTTCTCCCTCGTCCACATGACAGTAGGCATCTGCCAGCTTTTATCTCCAGCTGAACTCGGGCAAGAAGTGTCCATTAACACCAAAAAATTACTATATAATTAAAGCAGCGTTTTGGTACAGATTTACAACACGTCCGTTCATTCAGAAGCACGTTGGGACATCTTGTCATAGGGGGGCTCCCATGTATTATGAATATATTTTTTAAAAATGAAAAATCATATTTCTCCACCCCACACAGGCAGGTTTGAAGTGTCTCTATGGAGCCACCATGGTTTGTTTTGCTCGTATTTACAGAATGGAGTTCCCTCTGCGAGACTCTGTGGGTGTCCTTCTTCCTTCCCTTTTCTTTTTGTTGTAAACTCGCTCTCTCTTACCGCAAGCTGCTGTCTCTCAGAGACTCTTGTCTCCCACCCACAGCAAATGTTGGACGGTGTAATTAGGGGATTGAGAAACGACTTGTCAGCAGTTGGACTGGACGCTGGAGGCCAGGCCACTGACGATGACCAGGCGTGCCGAGATGTTCCCCAGAGCAGCCAGCTGAAGCTTGTCCTGCCGCGACCGTGTGGTGACGTACGTAACAGCCAAGCCTGATTACTCACGTTCGGACCAAAGGAAATGAACGATGGAGCAACGTCCTGCTGTATATATTCGAGGGTTTCATCGTCTACCGGGATTTCATTTGGCACGGAATAGCAATCCACGGCGGCACATCCCTGTGTACTTCCGAATCAATCGGCGCCGCCTGGGAAACCAATAGCCTCGTAGAAGATGCGCTGACATGCAATGAAACCTCATCCAAGAAGAATGCCGGCGGCCAGATCTGGTCGGAGAGGCCTGGCGACTTCTCCTCGTTAGCGGAATTTATCGCCGGGCGACCGTGGGCGCTGGCACGCCATCTGCGCACGCGTCCCCGCGGCAGAAGAACATCTCAGCTCGCGGGAACATGGCGAAGCTCAGGGAGCCGCTCCAATCTGACGGGTTCAAGTGTCCCCGTTAGCTTGACACCGACGTGTAAAAGCCAGACGAGAGCATGCGGTGACCCCCAGCTCGCCCGGCCGCACATTTGGTTCCTTTGTTTGTTTACCGCATGCGTTCCTTACCAGTGGCGTGCCGCTCCAAGTCCAAACATCCTGTGTGTGTGAGACATGGGGTTTTAATTATGCCAAGGCCTTGTGTGTGTGTGTGTGTGTGTGTGTGTGTGCGCGAGAGCTGTTAAACGTCCACATTCATTCAGGCCGGCTGTACCTCAGGGCTCTCCGGGTCGGGAACAGGGGTGCTGTTGTGCTGCCGGAACGCAGCAGCGCGAGCCGCCCCCCCCGTGGGAGAAAAATGTGAGAAATGTTGAGGGGAAACAGCGAAGGGACGTTGTCCGGGGCGAGAGCCCGGATCCCACCGGCGTACCGATCAATCACGGGGAGGCAGGACGAGTGCGCCTGGATATGATCTTCCTTTGATCGGATCGCGGATATAAACCGCGTCCTGCACCCCCCCCCCCATCTAGTCAAGGACGGCCCGCGGTAAAAGCCACACCCGCCGAGGCTCAGGAGGTTCCCAGGGCTGGATAAAGGCCCGTTTAGCCTCACCTTCCTCGGAGCGCTTGGGGGATAAACCCTAGGATCGAGATTTGCAGTTAGCACCCCAAATCGGTGCCGTTTAAACCTCCAGAGACGCAATACGCATTACGGCGGCGTTCAGGAATCCCTCGCTCTGCCGAAGGCCATTACTCTTCGTAATGACCCACATTTCGCTTAAAGCCGCCGCCAGAATGAGAGAGAAAAGGAGCAGGGTCGGGCCAGAGCTGGCAGCTGCCGGAGACCTGCCGGCCCAGCCGGTCACATCTGGAGGCATGATGGCCGCACTCCGGTCACTGAGTGCACGTTTGCGTGCAAGTTTTTTTTTTTTTTGAGAGAGAGAGAGAGAGCGACGTTTGGACGGACACCGCCGGCCTTATTATCGGGCATTACGCAAGCAGACGGCGGCCTGCTGTATGCCTACGGGGGGGAGGGGTCGCGACCTCAGCATGACACGGCACCGAGCCCACCGACGTTCCCATCCACAGAGGAGCGGCGCCCTCACCTCGCCAATGGGGAGATTACACGAAACGAGGGTGCTGGTGTCTCCGTAGCATTAACGACCGTCCGCATTCGTTCATTGGTAACGGGGGGACCGCAGCGCAGAAGGACGTTTTCTGGCGTCCTTGTGGAGCAGGAGGACGAGCTTTTGCCATGCGATGTTTTGAGAGGTCCGGGACCCCTTCCCCTCCCCCCCTGGAGGGGCCGGGTTTCCTGCTCGGCCCCGGCGCTGTAATCAGATCCCTGGCCTGCTCAGGCCCTGTTTTTTTTGGCACCGCCCGTCCACAGACTCTGGCAGGAGAGCGTGGAGCACTTCTCTCCCCCCCCCCCAAACCTTGCCCCCCAATAGCGTCTTCATCTTCTCCTTCCACCACTTTTTTTTTTCTTCTTTCTTGTGCCTCTTCAGTCCGTTCGGGGGATATTTTTCATTAATTTCATTTTTTGGTTTCTGCATTTATCAGGTCATTCCAGCTGTGTTTGTGTGAGAGGATTATTTGGCACGATCAGAGCGGGGACAATGAGAGAGCGCTGACCGAGCTGCTCCAGGACACGACAGCCGTGAATTTTTCAGGCCATTTTTGGCAGTAATCTGAGACGGTGCTTCACCCAGCACATATTTTAATGACATTTAAATATCTCCAGATGCAGTTCAAAAAAACAAAATGGCAACGTGCGCGGGGCTTTTGCTGAGGAAGCCCCAGCTGACTGGCTGCAGAGCACAAACCATTAATAAACTATTTGGTCACTCGTAGTTATAACGCGTTGCCATCCACGTCAACCACATGGGATTAAGATAATGACATTTTTCGTCTCGGATTTTCAGCGTCTAGCCTCTGCCCAATAAGAGTAATAATTGGATGGCAGAATTACATTCCTGCAAGCTATGGCCTATTTATTTATTGGGGTGGGGGGTGGGGGGGTATTGTGACGGTGCGCACAACTGCAGCCTTTGTGATGTGACTGTTGGAGAAGAGTCAGAGGCAAAAATGCATGTTTGTTCTGGTTTTTTTTCTATATCTGCACGCCAAGTGGACTCTCTGTTTCCCAATAACAGAAATGATAAAGCTCAGCTCCGACTGGGAGAAAAACATCGACTCTTTCGTGTCTACAAGTCTGTGTACTTGTGTTGTGTGTTGCCCACATCGGCCATTTACTTATTAAGATTACGGGCTGTCGAGCCCTCTCAGAGACTACCTTTCACTGCACCACAGAGACACTAAACCGAGACGAAGCTGGGTTTAAACCCCCCCCCCTTAAATCTGGACTTCTCGCTCTTACCTACAGCAGAGCTGAAATGAACTCCATATGACTATTGGCCAGCCTTACCGAAACGAGAAATTAGCCGGCACTCAGCTTTCCAGTCTCTCTACGCATGCAATGTTTTCCATTGTTTTGCAAGTGTGACGTTTGCCATCGGGGAGCTGGTTGGAGGGGTCGGGCATCACGGGGTTTGCTTTACTTGGAGGGGGGGGGGGGGGGGGGGGGGGGGGGGGGGGGGGGGGGAGTCACTTTAGTCACATGGCTCCACCTCAGGGAGGAACGTTGCACTAAAAAAAAAATCAAATTGTTTCCTCTGTCATTACACAGATTTACTTCCGACCCCCCGACGCCCCTCTCTGATTCTGAGGACACAGTAATGCCCACCACAGACTGTGCGATCAAATTACAAATCACACCGTGTGACGTGGATCTTATAAACAGAAGGTGTGTCGATTTTACGATGATGACACCTATTTGTCACCATCAAGCATACACTGAACAAAGATTGATGAAGCGCTGATGTGTAGAGGACAATGTGAAGGAAAGGCAGTGAGCATCTGCTTCCACATATTATACAAGGATTTCTTATTTATTGCTGTCCTACATACTGGACTTCCTTCATTTTACCGCACTGCTATCTGGGTATTTGTGGCCCTCGTAACCACGTTGCATTTTTATTAGCAAGTCAGTAGACACAGAACACACATTAGACCATGACAATGGTGACCTTTCAACTTCTCCCACATTAAGACATAGGACCGATGTGCCGGAGCCATGACAAAATATAGTCGACCGTGGCAAATATGCCATCGTTTTTTTGTCGCGATTGACATGTTTCGCAGCGAACAGCAGCAGCTGTCATTTTGGTGACATGCCTTTGCGTCCACATTGTCCCCCCCCTGCCGGCACCCCCTCTGTGTGTCACTGAGTCCCTGCCAGTGTATTCTAACTCTGGAAAATGGTGGCATGCTGACAGTACATACTTAATGGGAATAAGCCATGGTCAATTACAGACCTGATAAAGTAACCTGGTCAGAGCATGAAAAATGAGCCCAAGCTTACAGATAAAAATTCTTGGATGAATAGACCAGAATATCTTGTAAAACCAGCAATCGGAGGCTCACTTTACATTGGTGTGTATGTGTGTATTTTTATTTTATTTTATTTTTTTACAAATGATGCTTGATAACTGGGTCATGTGACGTTACAGTGAGGTGTACATAGGGATAAACAATGCAGCAGAATAATAAATCGTGTTGTGCTGAACTGTGGGGTACAGTTATGGACACTGTGTGTTTGAGAGAGAGAGAGAGAGAGAGAGAGAGAGAGGTCAGCCATACGACTGGGCTCATTCTGTCTAAATTTAAACCAGTGGACAGACAGACAGCCGTAGCCCCTCTGCAGCCCCTGCTTCAGACTGCAAAACATACGAAGGAATCGCACCGTTCAACAAGACCAGGATGAGAACAAGATGGCCCTGTGGTAGACCAGTGCCGTTTCAATCATGGTTTCAGTCCCATTATTAATCTGCAGACCTGCAGCAATCTGACCAAAATCACGGACCAAAAAACTTCACACGAAAAAGTTCTGTTGTAGAGTCAGAAATCAAATGTGGTTCATCTATCAATAGGCAAACGCGATTTTCAGATAATTCACATTAATTATCTTTCTTTCAAAATTAATTAAGAAACTTTCTCTTTAGTGTAATTATTAGTGTAAATAGTGGCTCCATATTTGTGTGAGGTGGCATGAATCGGTGACTCTAAATAGTTTGTAGGTGTGAGAGAAGGTGCCACGACCCTGATCTAGGCTCATTTTGCATTATTCATCTTCATTTACATTTACAATTAGTGAATTGCCCGCTGTTTAGTTTAGCTTACGTCTCACTAGGGATGACCGTAAACTTCAAACAACATCAAACACAATGCAGAAGCTGGCCAGTGAAGCTTTTAAAAAACTATCTTTTCAGGTGGTGCTGCATACGTTGCGTCCATATTCCATATCTGTAAATTACAGATGATGGCCTGTGCCCAAACCTGGTGGGGTCCATTTGTTGCCATAAATATAGTTTAGCAATATTCAGGTCAATTTGACTTTGTGCGGATTTCTTTTTTCTTTGCACAGAAATTTCAGAGAGAATCTAGTCATTAAAAAATGTTTTGCCTTGGAGTAAATATAAAGTCCTGGCAATTGTTTAGTGCAAATGTATAAGAACCCTGGGCTATAGGGCTAATTACTAGAGGTGTGGATCTTCATGTTGAACGTTGTTCAGCCATGAGGCTGGGCTGATCCTGTCTATGTTTAAATGCGCGTTGTTCGACGTGTTTGTCCTGACGCAAATAAAATCCAATGCATCCAGAAATTAGGATTTTTCTATCCGTTGTGATTAATCATTCCATTAGATATGGGAGTAATGAAGAAAGAAAGTGAAGTGATTGTCATTGGTATGCACAGCACACGGTGCACGCAGTGAAATGTGTCCTCTGCATTTAATCCATCGCCCTTGGTGAGCAGTGGGCGGCCATGACATGCTAAAATGCTCAGTGGCATTTTAGCGGATCAGGATTCGAACCGGCAACCTTCTGATTTCGGGGCCGCTTCCTCAACCGCTAGGCTAACGTGCTAACGTGCTAATATGCTAGGTAATGTTCTTGAGATCTGTTTGATGAAACAGGAAACTGTTATTATGCCTAAAAGATTCTCTCTCTCTCTCTCCCTCTCCGCAGGTAAGATTTCACTCACCATTGAGCCCATGATCTGCTGTAAGTGCCCCTGAGAGGCAGGAGCTCCGGGCCCCTCCCAGCGTAAGCCCGGGATATGATATCCCACCTGAATAGCGCTTGTTTTGACAGGGACGTGAGCCGGCGGCCCGTTCGGCGATGGCGCGGGGCGCGGCGGGCCGAGCGAAGCCCTTGTTCTCTCAGCGCCCCACCGCATTGTAATCCTCTTGTCAGTCAAACAATTGCGGCCGATTGCCGGCGCAGGGCGATGCTATCTCGTCAGCGCTACGCCGGCGTGACAAAAGCGAGGAGGCTTCCGTCCGCCGTGTTCAGTTATTCAGCGATTTATTTTCTTCCTGCGGTGTTGGCTCGGCGATAATGGAGACTTAACCCGCGTTGGCTGGATCCTTTGCATAATCCCCGGCAGAGAGTAACTTCCCGAGCGCGCGTAATTACCGCGGGAGCCGCAGCGGCGCGGCAAGACAGGCGGGGGGAATACTTTAATCCGGCTAAGAGCCGCGCGAGGGCCGCGGACGGGCAGCTCCTTCGCGTTCGTGGAGGGGGCTTAGCGGCATGTTTTCTTTCAGGGATGAAGAGGCGGCGGTTTTGTTTCGAGGGCGAACGCGGGAGCTTAGGTGGGCAGAGGCCCGCTGATCCCGCTCTGTACCCAAACACCGAGGCACCTTTTTCAAACGGGGACTGGCGCGCTGGTGCAGCACAGAGGAGGGTTGATGGCGGCCCACCACGTGTTGCATTCAAGCGTTATTAAATATACCTCCAATACGATACCGTATGGATCTTGTCAGTTTTAATATAAAACCTCTACTAGAAATGTCAATTAAATCCCACACATCACAAAGCAGTTTTGGGTACAGCATTGGCATTTTATGGACATTTTAAAACAAGCTGCTTGAGTTTTGCGCGATGGAAATGTGCTGCAACTGTGCCGCAGTCAGCCAGCACGGGCGCAACAGCTGCGGCGGTACGGGGAGACACGCTGTGACCGCGTTGATCCCCACATGCCACCTCTTTAGAAACACCAGGCCTGCCCTTTGACAACTTTATCGGGCTGCTGTCCAGATAGTTATCGCCATTAGCACATCGGTGGCGTTGAAGTAGACGTCCCGCGGTCAGAAACCAGTGACTGGAGCGATTGGAGATGGCGGACGCAGGCCGTCCAGAACACAGCTGGGTTGTAATATACCGTGCATATACCGTGTGAAGCTAAAGCGTAGGAGTTTCTAATAAATGGGTGATGGGTGGAGGGTCACCCTTGGCTAGGAAGGCGGAGGAGTTGGGAGGGCTACATAACAAATCAAGCACGACCCCCCCCCCCCCTCCTTTTGACAAGAGGAGGACCGGAGGCTGACAGCTCTCAGACCCCCCCTCCCATTCATTCACGCTCTTATCACCAACCCGGCCCCGCCCACCTCCGCTTCTGCTCCATTCAGTCGCGCCTTGACGTCAGTGGGGCTTTTCCCCCTGTGATTAATATTCGCTCGGCAAGAGGAGCCGACCACAACTGTTCGACCGAGAGGAGGAGTATTTTTAGACGCCGGTGTTAATGAAAGGCCAGGACAGCGTTTATCGGGGTACTTTTCTTTTTTTTTTTTCTGGAAAACACGGGCCGCTAACGTGGAACGTGGAACGCGTCACTCGCACTTTGTCAAGTGAAGACGTCCCCAGAACCGCTGCTTCGGGGACGTCATCGCGGACCCACCCTTTTATTTTCCCAGTTTATATAAACCCCTCCTGTCATATTCGTTTAACTAAATGTTCTGAAAATGAATTCTTTTTGCCAAGGCTGATGCAGAACCATCCTTGTCAAGCGACCGGAATTTAAGCGGGGCTGGGTGTGCTGGCTGACAAGGTAAAAATAAAGAGCCCGGGGGCGGCCCGTCCTGCTCGCCAACTGCGCTGCCTTTTCCTTTTTTTTTATAAACACTGGGAGCGTGTGCTTGTTTGTTCTGCTGGAAAAGGATGTATTTAACTGGGCCGCTGGCTCCGGTGCGCCCGGTCGCCCGAGAGAACCTTGCGCTGGGGTGCGCCTTTGTGGCACCGCTGGAGTTTACGACGAGCTATCCTAAATAGAAACCTGCATGGGCAACTGGAGAGAACGATCAAAATGGTGGCCAAAAGAGAGTCAATGTTTATCGTAGGCCTCGGAACTAGAAGGGGAAAGTACACCCGCTCTCACCACTTTGGCACACGTGTCATCGAAACGTTTGCATTGTGAGAGAAAAGGGGGCCGGTCGCGGCCGCAGCGTGGAAATGAGTGAGTGGGAGTCAGGAGTGTGTCGCTCCCTCGGCTGTATCCAGTCTGCACACACACACACACACACTACGTCTTTAATGCCTTCTACAGACAGCACAATTCCGGGGGTCTTATAAGATCATTGCAAATCCGACTGAGTCTAGTGAACTTTGTTACAACGTGGGCAGATGCCAGTTGTTCTTTTTTTATGTGTGCAGAGAAAAATTCTCAGAGCACACAAATTCCAATAATTCCATTATTTTTTTAATTTGTTACATGGACAGTCCCCCCCGGAGACACTCAGGGTTAAGTGTCTTGCTCAGGGACACAGTGGTAGTAAAGTGGGGTTTCATAGGCAAGTGTGTTCATTGCATCACCATCAAAGGCATGTCTGGCTTCTGTTTTGGATTGAGAATGTAACGTCTCAAACGCCTTGATTAAAAATGCACTTCATTAGTACTTCATAAATGTGATGATGGTGCTTTGCAGATCTTATGCGAGGACTGTTGGTACTCTAATTTTTGTTGGTGCTGACAATGAAGTATCTTTGACAATTGTGGGGGAATTGAGCGGCGAGCCAATAAACACCTCCATAAATGGCTTGGAATTCCACCAAGCTTCATGTCAGTGGGGCTTTACGTTAGGTCAGGTCAGCTACAACCACCCATATATCCATATTTCCTGATAGAATTAACAGTCCCATGGGAGGATGGAGGGATTGAGACCTCAGAACAAAAGACCACTAAAAACCAGGACTTGATCCAGCAATGTAAGGTGAAAGGGTGGCAATCCTGGCTTTTCCCAGTTGAGGATGGAGGTAGGGGCTTTCCTGCACAGTCGGTGGGGAGGGTCCTTACAGTGCTGGGAATGGAAAGGAAGCAGAGGCAGTCGGCTGCTCGCAGGCTGGATGAGGCAGCAGAGAAAGCCCCGTGCTGGTTATGGAACATTAGGGGTGAATTAAGCTGGAAGCTAGGATAAGATGGGCAGTGACTGGCCCATCACTGCCGACCCGCCGACTGGAGGGCGTTGTGGTTCAGGTTGGACGCCCAAGTTGCCATCATCTGAAGGTATCAGCTGAAGCTTTCAAAAAGTAAAGTGAAGCGATTGTCTCATGTGATACACAACACACAGTGCACACAGTGAAATTTGTCCTCTGCATTTATCCCATCACCCTGAGTGAGCAGTGGGCAGCCATGACAGGCGCCTGGGGAGCAGTGTGTGGGGACGGTGCTTTGCTCAGTGGCACCTCAGTGGTACCTTGGCAGATCGGGATTCGAACCAGCAACCTTCTGATTACGGGGCCGCTTCCTTAACCGCTAGGCCACCACTGCCCCAGGAGATGATACCATCAGTGGGCAACCAACTTGAACCACAGGAGTATGCAGCAGTGTAATGGTATCACAACAACCTGCCCTTTTAACAGGGGTGCCTACACCTTTAATGTCCACTGTATGTCATGTTACGTTGGGTCTATTAACTGTAAGTGTAATGATATTCAAAGATATATACATAATATATAATCTCTAGAATTTCTAAATGGTTTACTTATCAATTTATTGTTATTAGCGTTGTTGTGCTGTATTGCACAGTTCAGAGCCACATGGAGACAGATCCTCAGAAATTCAATAATGCAATTTTATTGATTACTTTCCCAGCCCCACTTAACAGGAGCATGTGGAGAAGTGTGAGGGAGGGTATAGCGGCAGTGGCCGCTCCCCAGGCCATGAGTGGAGTGAAGGAGTAGCCGTAGAGGAGGAGGCAGACAAGACAAGAGCCTGTGTTATCAGCGGCGAACGGGAGAAATGATGTGCCGGGCGGAGCCGATAGTCCGGATAATTAGCCTCCCCCAGACAGGACCATCTGCTTCCCTGATAGCCAGAAACGAAAACAGAACGAGCCTCTCCTCCACCTCCCCTCCACATCTCGCTTTTCCTGTCTAGTCGAGGGGAAGACAACACAAAGAGAGAGGAGCGGTCCGTAGCCCGGACCTGTAGATGACTGGGTTACCACAGTTATACTGTTGGCTCAACCAGGGCATTTGTCTTTCACTTGATCTCACAGAGCCTGTTGTGCCATTAATATTTCAAATTGCCCAATCGAAAAGAGATCTTTGTATTCATAATAAAAATGATTATTAGAAGCGTAAGACTAAAAATGTCGACGTCTGCTGTAGACGGCTTGTGACCAAACACGCAGATAGATATTCAAAGTTCCAAGTGAATGCGGCCGTAACTGAAGGTGTGAAATGCATGTGGCTTTACCGAACGCTCCCCGTGCGTAAGACCTTATGTAGCACTGCAACTTTATTTTTTTCATTCTGCTGTGACAATGAAGATTTATAAAAATCGTGGTGAGAGACTTGTAATTGACCTTCTGCATGCTTGGTGTTTGTCGCTAGGATTTCTCTTTGGGGGTTTTTTTGTTGTTGTTGTTGTTGCGTCACATCACTGGATGGAGATGCTGTCATTTTGCAATTTAGTTTTTTTACTGAAATTGTGTTTTTTAATCAATAATGAAATTAAGACTACCTTTTAAAGCATCAGTCACATTGTGTGATTTGTGATGCACAAAATTATCATCTTTTTTTTTTATCTAATATAATTTTGTTCCTCTTCATGATCAGTTCTACTTTCTATTATAATATTGTTATTACTGCTTCTAATTCTTTCACTGCCCTTTCCTCTCTCCCTGTGAGGCTTTAGTCGGCTCCGTCCACGTGCTCCCATTGAAGTCAGAGCTTCATTTGGCTTTGATGGTAAAGGGGTGAAGTCTCGGTCGGCCTTGCCCCTGTGTTTCTGCCAAGTGGCCTTTTCAGAGGGGGGGGGGGGGGGGGGCAGAGCTCCTCAGTCCTCTCGAGTCAGACTAATGCATTCACAACCTGTTTGCTCTCTCTCCCCGCCGCTCTGCTGCTGTCTGTGGGTGACCTTATAAAAGATCTGGAGCCCTTCCAGAAGAGTGAGTTCAATTAGATTACAGACACCTCCTTTTCTGCTTTCCTCACCTCGACCTGTCGGAGCTGGTGTTACACACCATCTGGAATTTAATTTAATTAAACCTGAGAGAGCTATTGGGGGGCATTAGGATTGTCTGGTCCCAACCACTCTTATCATTCGGGAGCGAGAGTCTTACTGTGTCTCCGGTGGGTCTCCTCCAGGTCCTGCATGGAAATGCCTTTATTTCAGCTTCACTGGTTTGACTTCAAAGGCAGCTGTGGGGTTCTGGGGTAACACACACACACACACACCCTCTCATTATCGAGAGTTTTTTCCGCTAATCTTTAGGGGCACACCTGATGACCCTCGGCTCTAGGAGCGGTGTGCTAATCTGGGTCGTGAAAGACCCCAGCTTTAATCCCCACACTGAGGTCTGCTCCGCTCCGCTGCTGCGGCGACCTGATCCTGGATCAGCAGACGAGCCGGGCATTTGTTAAACAGAGCCCATCTGAGACTCCGAGGTCAGAGGGTGTCAAAGCAGAGGGCAGGAGGAAAGTTATGTGGCCTGGGTGATAACGTACATTCTAATGGCTTTAAAGGGGCTGAGAAACTGGCACCAGCATCTTATCTGACAGTTGACAGCGGCTCTCCAAATAACCCCCTCCTGTGTCTGATGACCCTTTGACCTTTATTAGTAATTCTAAATACTTAATTTATAGGGTGGTAGTAGCCTAGTGGGTAACACTCTCACCTATGAACCAGAAGACCCAGGTTCAAACCCTACTTACATTTACATTTACATTTACAGCATTTATCAGACGCCCTTATCCAGAGCGACTTACAATCAGTAGTTACAGGGACAGTCTCCCTGGAGCAACTTAGGGTTAAGTGTCTTGCTCAGGGACACAATGGTAGTAAGTAGGATTCGAACCCGGGTCTTCTGGTTCATAGGCAAGTGTGTTACCCACTAGGCTACTACCACCCTACTTACTACCATTGTGTCCCAGAGCAAGACACTTAACCCTGAGTGTCTCCAGGGGGGGACTGTCCCTGCAACTCCTGATTGTAAGTCGCTCTGGATAAGGGCGTCTTATAAATGCTCTAAATGTAAATGTAATATGAAAGAAACATTAATAAATAATAGTAATATGTATCAGATTGTTATGATATATTATAATGAATATATCACAGTTAAGCCTTTCTTTTCTGGTTGTTGCGACAACAAGAACTTGTTGGTGTGGTAATGGAAAGGGCAGGAGAGGAAAAAGTTTTGAAAGAAAGTGAAAGTGTCATTGTCACAGCACACGGTGCACACAGCGAAATGTGGCCTCTGTATTAGGGATTTGAGCATGCTACCCTTTGATTATGAGTCCACTTCCGTACCCACCAAGCCACCACTGCTTGTTTCATAGATCTAAACTCGTTAGACTTTCCCATTTGAATCAACATCTTGTCACTTGTCCGCAGAATGACTTCCTGGTCTGAACCCATGTATCTGAACTCAGCTTATAGACCTGCGTCTGGAGTACTCCTGTACTCCCAGTCCTGTTCCCAATCTCTGTTCTTGTGGCACTTTGTATGTCTCCTTTTAAGTCCCATGCTTGAACATTAGTCATTAGTGGATCAAAGCATCTACTAAATGATCATAATGTAATTTATTCCCAAAATCACAGCTCTGTGGCATGATGCACAGTAGCATGAAGAAATGTTTTTTTCTAAGTTTGGTTAATAGCATCGTAGACCCTGACAAAACATGACTAGTACATGGACGGTGTAAAGGTAACAAATGGGAGAAAAAGATGTATAAAGGAGGCATATCCATGCAGAAACACCGGTGAACGTACTTAAGGTATGTGAGACCAAAGAAGATTCTGATCAGTCAGCATGGCCTCCATCATGTCTGTGGTTTGTCAGTGTTTTCAGACAGGCCGGTCACGCCCAGAGGTAGAAATCAGTTCGCAGCAGCAACGTCAGCGCTACGTTTCTTAATTTAAGCCTTTGATGTTTGCGCGTATCAACCTTGAACCCGGTCTGTCAGACTGCGCGACTGTTTACCCACTTGAGGCGACTCCACCAGATCAATGAAATGGCTAACATGAGAGCGCTACTGTCTGCAGAAGCTGCCATTTCCGGTTAACCAGTAACTTCGGCATGGCTGCTTAATTCACTGTAGCCAGTATTGAGCTCCATGCCAGCCCAACACTGTTTCAGCCTCAACGAACCCGACCTTCTTCTCCCCGCCATCAGTATACGCCTGCAGTCTCAGCGTTATCCGCAACACGTATTTATATATTACGTCTGTGTCAGGTTTTTGCCACGTTTGCAGACGTCTATTGTAGTTATGAATGTAGTTATGAATGGTGCTGATTGCCTGCAGAAGCAGACTGGTCTGTTGGGGCTGGGCCGGGGATTGAAAGAGAGGGTGAGAGAGAGGGGGAAAAAATGCTTATCGTTGTGTCAGAGTGGTTTGGAATCGCATGCTACCGAGGCGGGCGCTAAACAGAGCGTGTTATTTTAAAGCGCAGCCATGTGGAACCGGGGCATTCTGGACAGGCCAAACACACTAGCTTGTGAATAATAATTATAAAAAAACAAGGATTCGTTTTTTTTTTCTTTTTCTGGACTGAGGAGGTCTCACATTTACATTTACTTGTTTAAAGTGAAGTGATTGTCATTGTGATGCACTGCAGCACAGCACACGGTGACACAGTGAAATGTGTCCTCTGCATTTAACCATCACCCTTGACAGGCGCCCGGGGAGCAGTGTGTGGGGACGTGTGGGGTTCTTTGATCAGTGGCACCTCAGTGTCACTTTGGTGGATCGGGATTCGAACCGGCAACCTCCTGATTACGGGGCCGCTTCCTTAACCGCTAGGCCACTGTGGACACGAAATATGCAATTTACATATTATAGCACTGCTATGTAAAACCTCTACTCCTACCAAGGTATTTTGATTAAATTTGATCTTATTTTAAATGTTTTTCCAGGCATAATGTCCCCACTTTTAGTAAGCGTGGTGCTCGCCAAGGTGCACAGTGAAAACACACACAAACGCTGAGCATCTGAGCATAATTTTCAACAGGCCTCGGGTGCAGCTGACAACTCGTCCAAAAATGCAGGACAGCGTGTGCCAGAGAGAGAGAGAGAACAGCCTCAAGTCCATTCCTTGCACAAACAAACACTCTTGCACACCCAGGTACACAAATGCATACACACCTCCTGCAGTTGGTCTCGTCAGACGCCGCAAATGACCAGATATGTCACTCCTTCTCTCTGTTTCACTCTCGCGTTCTACTTATTGATTAGAGTGTAATCTAATTAATGAAGTGTAATTTAATGCAGTACTCCAAAAACAAGCCGTTTACTTTTCTCGCGTTCGCTCTGGACTCATTGCAGTCCCAGCAGCGTCCAGTGGGGACAGCCGGCCAGACATGTAAAGCCGGTCTGGAAAATATTCATAGCTCTTTTCCATTTTGTCATGTTACGGTTTGCTTGAAAGTTTATTGAAAATGAAACATAAATACATAAGTATTTGCAGCCTTTTCTCAATACTTTGTAGAAGCACTTTTGGCAGCGCCACACATTGGCACACTTATTTTTGGACAGTTTCTCCCATTCTTCTTCTCGGAATCTCTCAAGCTTCATCAGGTTGGATGGGGAGCATTGGATCTCTCAGATGTTCCGTCAAGTTCACGTCTGTGCTCTTGCTGGGGCGCTTGAGGACATTTGGAGAGTTGTCCCAAAGCCACTCCCTAGTTATCTTGACTGTGTGCTTAGGGTAGTGGTCCTGTTGAAGATGAACCAGTCTGACGTCCAGAGCTGGTTATCATCAAAGATATGTCTGTACATTGCTGTACATTCATCTTTCCTTCTACCCTCACCGACATGTGTGCAGGCCTTTGGTAGGCAGGAGGAAACTGGAGAACCTAGAGGAAACCCATGCCAACAGCCCTGGCAAAGGCTGTGAAGGACACAGAAGGACACTTTGTCATTATGGAGTAGAATTTAATTGAATCCATTTTGGAATAAGGCCGTAACAAGATAAAATGTGGAAAAAGTGAAGTGAATACTTTCTGGATGCACTGTACAAAAAAACACACATGCCGAACACCCAAGACATTACAGCAAAAACACATGTAGGATCTGTTGTACACACACACACACACACACACACACACAAGGAAATCTCAATTTATAATGGAGTTTGTGTGTGTCTGTGTAGGCATATGAAATGTAAGCCCATCTCATACTCCTAGCAACTGCAGGCTGATAAAAATGTTCACAGTGCTGCTCTGTGCTAGGGGTGTGGAAAGAATGTTTATGTGTAACCACACACACACACACACGCACACACCCTCAAGCAGCGGCGGCGGGACTCACACACTCGCGCTCAGTCCAGCCGAACAGGCAGCAGAGTGTGTCCTGTGTAGGTTGAAAGCCCCCAGGGCCCAGGTGCTTCCTGTCTGTATAGTTCGGCTGAGGCTGAGTAGACCCGTGATTGGTCCACTCAGCTGTGGAGATGATGCCGGCCTAGATGATGCTGCTGCTGCACAACCCCCCCCCCCCAATATGGTTCTCATACACACACACACACGCATACATACATACAATTACACACATTCTCTCTCTCTCACTTTCTCTCTCGTTCTTATTCCCTTTTGCCTGTTTAAATTGGCCATTGAGGGTTGTAGCGGGCGGAGGAGGACGTTCGTTAGTTTGATTTTGTTCTGCTGTGTTTTGCCTGTGGCCTCCCGCTCCCACCCCAGCGTTGCCGTGACATGATGGTAAGGAGAAACTGATGCATGACAAGCGTGGTACTGGCTGCATGTCCCTCTGCTCCTTTTGGCTTGGTCTGCTCTTCCCGGCGGCGGAGTTTCTGCCCGCGACAGCCTCGTCCAGCCTATCAGTCCACTGCAGGCGTCTCCAGGACAAACATTTCCACAGCCGAACGATGTGAACTTTATTTTTCTTAGCTTAGGCAGCTGTGGTGGCTCTTTAAAGTATATTGGATCTGTGAATCCTGTGATTTTTGAGGCGTTGGTAAAGCATTTAGTTGACCTGCTAGAGCCGAGGCTTGGGTTTCTATCTCCTGCCAACACGCTGGCCAGATGTAGGCAGTGAGGAAAAGCAAGGGCTTTAAAAAGATGAAAAATGCGGGGGAGCAAGCGGTGGGGTCCAGCGCCTCCTAGCGGATGCTACAGGGACTGCATAGCTGTTGGGGTTCCTACTATGGGTCATTAATGCACGTGACTGGCCATTTAATTAGAGACACTGCACGTTGAGAAATGCATTGTATGGGTGCAGATGAGGAATCGTAGGACAAATGGTCAGTTTATGTCTTCAGGCGTCCATTTCTGATGCTGGCTGTGGGTGCTGGACATGTATTACACTGACTGCTAATCTTTCAGACATAAGAATATTGCGCATTAAAAACTGCACATTATGTGCAAATTTCTGTAAAGGGGAGACCTCCACGCTAAAAAAAATCCCAGTTTCTGAAAAGTATATATATGATAATTATATATAAGTATATAAAAGTATATATATTTTTTTATATGCTGTAGTTCATAGCAATTAAGGCTACAGCCCATAACTTTATCTATATTGTCTGCAACAGTACCTAATATGACAGTATATAAATATGCTGTAGTTCATCATTTGAACTACAGCTTCCATTCAGAGATTTTCAGAAAAAATGTGGTCTCAGTAGAACTCCAATTACCATTTGGTATCACATATCTCATCACATGGAGCTATTCTTAAAGTTCTTACACTTTAAGATGAAAGGAAAAAAATGGAAAGTACCCCACCTCCCTATCTGCCCCATCACGCTGACGGCCAGAAGGTTTCACTGTGGCGCCCATTTTGCAATGCATCACAACTCCATCAGCATGAAGTGCAGAACAATGGTGATGTGAGAGCAGATGTGTTCATTAGCATCACGCCTCCCACCGCTTTCCCTCCTTCTGTCTGCCTTTGCGCTGTCTTGGGGGAAAAGAGAGAGAGATGAAGTGTAAACTGTGGCTTGACGCATGTTGATGCGCACAACCACCGGGTTAAAGACTGATAGAAAGATGCATTATCGTGTCAGCCTCTTCGTACCAGCCGCCCGGGGCCAGCGCAATTTTATGCCCAGCAGTTTTCAACGTTAACGCTGGGCCTCCAGGGGTTATCGCCATGGCAATGGAGGATGGACAGGGGTTATTTTACAGTCAGTGGTTTAAGTCGCTCCTCCAGGAGGTCCAGATGGCTTCTCACTGACTGACTTTCTGAGATTTCTGAAGCATTTTTAATTTTAAATTTTTTTTTGGTCTGAATGTTTGGTCTGCAGAGTGCCTGAGCAGGTTTGTCATTTCTGTCAGATGTAGAGCAGAAGGTCTGAGACTCCAGATGCAAGCATGGCCTCTTTGTTAGCCCTGTCTATTGCCTTTAGGGCAGGCTTAAAGTGCCTCTTATTCATTATCTGTCTGCATTTTCTTTAGTGCATGACCTTAACCTGCCTATTAGGTTACATTTTTAACTGGGCCTGCCAATCGTTTAAAAATGTTTGACTAACCGCACATTTTGCAACAAATTAATTTGAATGAATTAAGACTAAACCTTGATATATTGCATTTTTCAACACCGTGACAGCAACAAGTGTGGTGGATAGACGCCATGTGTGATGGAGCTCCATTTTCTCCAATGCCTTTAAAAATTTAATGCTTTCACACATTTAAGAGATAATACAGGCAAATCAGATGCCTGATATCAGATGTCTGATATGTCTTACACATTTTTAATTACTTCAAATAAACATGGCTCCTTGACTAAACCTCTTAAAAATACAACTACCTACTCTGTGGCAGTTTTGAGGACATATTTAGTAGATTTGATCCATAATTAATGAGTAGGTGCATCTAGACATTTGACTGGCAATTTTAAGATTTTCCTGCTGGTCCACAGTCCTAGAAATTTTGAACCTTGTGAATCAGTATGCCTGTCAACATGAGCTCCAAACACGAGTTTCTGGAAAGCCAAAGAATGGAATGAGGTTTTAGGGAGCTGTAGATAGCAGTTCACGCAACACTGAGAAGGCAAATACCCTTGTTAGGAGGACCGCGCTTGCCCGTCTCCCGTTATCTTGCCAGGCAGCGGGAGCAGGATTTGGGGTGCTGGGGCCGGCCGAGGATGGAAGTTCTCATTTCCTTGGGATCGATGTGGCTGTTTGAACAGGTGCTGCCTCCCCCCGGGGCTGCGAACACGCTGGATCCAGCAGCGCTGGCCCTGCATGCACTCGCCGTCGGATTCACACACCTCTGCATAATGTATCTGCTATTCACACCATTCAGGTCGATACATGAATCAAGCAGCAGGGTATATAAAAAGCTGTTAAAAAAGTCAACCACCTTATTGCATTTTTTTTTTTTCGGTTTAATTGTACAGGTTATAAGTCAGATTAATCATGAGGAATAAAATAAGTGTGCAGACCCTTAAAGGAATATCTGGGCAATATTTCCCACATTTCCATGCAAATCTCCCTTCAAGATCCCTTGTGCACGGCCCAGGTCACCCAACAGATTGTCAGAAAGTCCAACCCACACTCCACACTGGAGAAAAATCACGGCAAATCCGCTCATGGTGGCTAACAGAGGGGGCGAGTGTCTGAATGCATAACAACAGAACCCTGCTGTTCCCCCCCGGGTACAGATGCACACAGCCTGAGTCAGATCCCCGTACAGCTCGCGTGCACACACTCAGCTGCTTTCCGTCCAGACCGGCTGGGCTCACAGAAGTGAGACAAGACAGAAGGAGGTGGCCGTTTCAACACAAACTAGCGGGGTGACTTCATTAAATCACTGTTGCTTGGCAGCATTAAAATGGCTCCGTATTTTCAACCGAAAAATTTGGTGATGTGAAATGTCAGAATTTCCCAAAATTGTATATGACCTTTCGGGCCGTTTGTCTCTGACCTTTCACAACCTAGCGTCTCTCCCAATTCATTTTCCTGAAGGTGCATTTATTAGAGAGATTTTGTTTCTGCAGACGCTGTGGCACAGCGGGTAGCACTGTTGTCAAGGAGACTCCCTGCATGGCATTTGTATGTTCTCTGTGGGTGTGTGCGTGTGTTCGTGTGTGTATGTGGACGGGGTTGTTCCTGTCTGACAGTCATAGATTGTTGGTATAGGCTCCAGATTCCCCGGGGACCTTGCGCTACCTGAACGGCTTGGAATGATGGATGAGTTGTTAAATGGGGAGTTTAGGTCTTATTGAACTGGCTTGCGTTGTTAAAAAAAAAAAAAAAAAAAAAAAAAAAGATCAAATATCACTGTCGCCTTTTTCGTCACTCCGGCGTACGGAGATGCATGTGGGCAGATTTATGAGCTGCCAAAGAATGTAGCAGGCAAACAGCAGCCGGGCCCGCGCTCCGACACGGCACACTGGCCGGGGATTAACCTCCCCTTCAGTCTGTTTGCAGAGATTGGAGGTTCGCTACAAACTCCCGGGGGGCCTGCGCCTCTCCTCCCGCCCCCTCTACACAAGCACATGCACACAAGTCTGCGGGATTTCGTGCGATTTCGCCGTGTTTGCTTTGCTCACACAGGTGACACTTTGATGCAAACTCGCAGGTGTCCGATATGATGGTGGCAATGCAACGCGCATCTTTGGGTTTACTTTTTAAGGTTTACCTCTATCTTGTATGAAATCGACAAGTCGGTCACGATGACATTACTCGATGCATGCTGGTGTTCTGCATTGTTTTATTAGATTCCGTTTCATTTCAACAGTAGGTGGCACTGCCTCCTCACAAATCGGTTAATGATGCGGAAGCCCGGGCCTTCGGAGAACATCCCTCTTTTCTCCAGCACATCATATTTATCTGGTTAATATTTTTCAAAATGCCATATGTCATTTTACAAACACTTGGCTGTATTTTCAAGAGGAGGAAGAAAACATACATTTACGGCATTTACCAGACGCCCTTATCCAGAGGGACTTACAATCAGTAGTTACAGGGACAGTCCATCCCTGGAGCAACTTAGGGTTAAGTGTCTTGCTCAGGGACACAATGGTAGTAAGGGGGATTTGAACCTGGGTCTTCTAGGCTACTACCAGCCTATAAGAAGCATTGCTTTACTGGTGCATATCCTCACCCCCTTTTGAAGAGTTTTAATACGTCTTTAAAATGTGGCAAAGAAGCACATCTGTCACTTTGTAGCCATTGGGGCAGTGGTGGCCTAGAGGTTAAGGAAACGGCCCTATAATCAGGAGGTTGCCGGTTCGAGGTGCCACTGAGGTGCCACTGAGCAAAGCACCGTCCCCACACACTGCTCCCCGGGCGCCTGTCATGGCTGCCCACTGCTCACTCAGGGTGATGGGATAAATGCAAAGGACAAATTTCACAGTGTGCACCGTGTGCTGTGCTGCTGTGTATCACATGTGACAATCACTTCACTTATTGGCACAGTGGTTCTACACACTTGGTTCATATTCTATCATTTCGGACGGTTGCCTGTAGTTTTAACACACACATATAACTGTTTACATTCCAGCACATGTACAAAAGGTCATTTAAAGTGAGTGTAATTGTAAAGTGACCATTGTAGAAGGAACCATGTTTAAAGTGAGGGTCCAGCCTTTTTTGAGAGAGAGAGTTTGTTTTCTGAGTATGTGTGTGCTTGCCGGGTTATGCAGTGACTGTCCACTAACTGCTGTCCTTTCTCCATGTCCTCCAGCACAACCCTTATCTCACAGGCCTCCTAAACTTCACGCAGCTCACTACGTAATTCAGCAGTGGCGGCCATGACTCAGCCGTGACTCTTCAGATGGAAGCTCTGTAGCAGGAAACATTTGGAACAGCTTCTTGTTTGCGCTAAACTGCATCTTCTTTTTACGCATCCACATCTCCCGCTAGACCATTACAGCTGCCCATCTGCAAGTTATAACACTCAGCTTGGATGTTTCTGAACTGAGGACAGATGGATGTCACACATAGAGGACCTATCAAATCCTACATGATTTAGGGCAGCAGCAAACAGCATTTACAGATCTGCTGGAGATGTTTCTGGCCTCAATCCAGGTATTTATTCCCTTAAATCCAAGAGCCTCTTAAAATCTTCTTAAAAATTCTTTCAGCATCTCTCAACATTGACCTTTTATAAAGTTTTGAAAGATTTTATTTTGCCCTGAATGAAGGCAAAAATCTTAAGTAAGATGGGGAATACCGGGTGCCATAGAAACAAGACAATGGCCGCATATGTTTCCAAGGCAACTGTCCAGGGTGATAGCCTGGTTAACATTTTCGGACCTCTTTACATACGACATCGTTACAAACGAGTGTGATCATCACAGATGTTGGAAGGTGATATCCTCAGTTCCTCAATTACCTCAATCTTTATTTTTCATAACTTATCTAACCCAGACACTAGTGATAGCAAGTTTAGCCAATTTTTTTGTTTGTGATTTCTCTCATTCTCTCTGCTCAACAAAGTACCCACTGAATCTCTTGAAGAGATGCAGCTGGTAACATCTCATGGTGCTGCAGATTGCAACCATTTAAATGTCCAAGGTAGACGACAGGTATCTCAGCTACATTCCGCCAGTGCTGGTGTCAAGCTGCCACTTCAAGCAAAAACGCAGCATATTACTGTGGAACCATAGCAATGCAACATTACGGTCTTTGTAATGGAAATGTTCCCTATGCAGAGGGCTCATATGGACAAGATGACTGACTCAGAAGTCATACAGTTATAAAAACACAGTAACTACATTACATTTAGTCAAAAAAGCGCTTCCCCTATGTAATCTTGAAAGGTAGCTATACTTTATTATACTTTATAAAGCCATTAGTTTCCATTGAGGACTATTGTAGACTAAAAATTTTCAGTTTTAATTGATCACTTCAGGTTCCACCCCACTTTCTCATTGTCCTTAACCGCTTAGTTCTGTCACTCTAGTCGGGGCCATGGACCACAAACCCACCACAGTGCGCTTACACACCTATCACTCACACCTACAGTCATTTTAGAGTCGCCAATCAAGATTCAGATCTTTGTTTTGTTTTATTGCCGTTGTCTGATTATTAGCAGAGCGTTACTGTCCATGAATGCGTAGCTCAGACGATGTGGTCGGGACGTAATTGAGTCCAGCGTCCGCCTACGCATCGAAGCACTGAGGAGCCAGCAGTAATAAGACCCCATCAGACCGGGGCTCTTACAATTACAGGAGATCGGGCATGAGCCTGACTTTCTCCCCCCTCCACCCAGAGGCATAATGACACCCCTGGGGTCAACACAGACCGTTTCACACCTAAAGAGAGAGACAGTTGCTCATCCTAAAGCAAAGTTTCTCCTCACTTCATTCCTGCTCACCATCTGAAGACATGTGACTAACTCATGGTGGGATGCCATTCTCTGCTCATACACACACACACACACACACACACACACACGCCTGGTTCAAAGACTTTTAGCCTTACGACCACACAAATTGTAAATCAATGTGTGTACAGCATGTTCTACAGAGGGAACCCTTTTTTTTTGCAGTTTTAAAAAGTACAAAGAGTATTGAATGGTACCGTTGACATAACCTATTGATTCCCTTTGCTAGGATTTAAATAGTCTGTGCCTATTGAGGCCTGCTTGCAGTTTTCTCCTTCACTGCGTCAGAGCCCCCCAGTCGTCTAATGCCTTCTGCCCATAGTTCATCTTAGAGCAGACTCATACTCAAGCAGCTGTAAAAAAAATTTTAGTTAAGCTTAGACACCAATATTGCTCATCCTCCTATTCTGCTGCTGTTTATTCACATAAAAGCTATATGATTACTAGTAGAATTTTTCAGTTATTTAACTTAGTATCTGATTTGGAGCATAGGTGGAACCTTGTGGAACCTCCAAGTGCTACATGGGCCTAAAGGAGATGTTTATGATGCGAGCTTGATTGTCTTGTTTTGCCTACAGTAATTTTTCAGTTTTATATCTTTGCAGTGCCATTAAAGTCCTCATTTACTCTCATGGGCTTTGGGTGATACTGGACATTTCTCTTCAGTTTCATTAGGCAGTTATTCATCAGAAAGCCTTATACTGTGCACAGAACGCACAGAACCCAGAACAACTTACATTTCATACTGTAACTGTGTTTGGTTGAACCACATGGTAAAATTGAACTTATGATGCTATTTCGGAACCATAATAAGCCTCATACGTTTGATCTCATTGCCCAAGAAGTTCATAGTTCCCTGGAGAGTGTGGTGACAGGAAGCACAGATGGTACAGGATCTGCGGTCCTGACCTGATTGGTGATGCCAATCTGGTGTAAGCCTCCCTTAACCTTCCTAAGCTTGGAGATGAAGAGTAGGCAAGTGACAGGTAGAATTGATGAATTGTTGAAAGAATGCCATTTTGGCTCAACACCACTGGGACATGGTGAACTGAGATATTTTGTACCTTTCTGCTTTTGATGCATTCAGCAAGTCCAGTCATTGCACATATTTATTATAATTGGGAGTATTTTGAGGTTCCTTGAAATATTTGTATGTAAACAGTATGCTTTATATTGAATGATGCAAGATGCAAGGCATTATTTTCTCTAATCCAATATTCTCTTTAATTTAGATTTTGGTATGTTTGATATTGGTGATCTTGTTGTTCTTTGTATTGTGTGTGTGTGTGTGTGTGTGTGTGTGTGTGCAGCGTAATTTAATTGCTCGTTTGTTCATTTAACAATTTAGGAAACATAACTGGGATGTTGTTGAGGTTTGCCTTGCTGTATATGTGTCTGGGACCCCTCACCTTACTGGGATCCCCTCCCACATCGGCCCCAGTGCCTGTAGGGTCCCGCTGTCAGCCTTTGAGTGACGGCTACAAAATAAAACATTGGCCGTTCATGGGTCCCATAGGGAGATGGCCAGTCTCTGCTGTCACTCATCAGGCCCTGCAACAATGGTCCACGCCCACAACTCTTCCTTTGTGTCTTTATTGAATTACAGCAGTGTTTGGCCATGGCAGCTCCTTGGGGAGTGATGGAAAACATGGGACTTTAGGGTAAACAGTGGGAGAGCACGGCTGAGACCCTGCTGGCGGCCCACAGGGAGCCTCTGTTGGAAACGTCCGGGTAACTCTGGGCCTTTTAAGCCTTTTACCAGGTTAGTAGGTGAATGACCATTACCTTTGTGTACTTCAATTGTGCTTTTTTGTTTTCTCCCCAAAAAGTTGGCTTAAAACATTGTCTCAGTAGTGGTGTCATGCCACGGTGGGTAGTGAAGGGAGCAGTGCAACCACTCAACATATTGGGAAAGAGTGATTGATTGTAATAAATGCCGCAATGAAATGACCTACCTAACTAGCAGCATAAATGTGACTGGGCGACACCTGGCTGGCACAGGACCGCCCCTGGTCCTGAAAGTGTTGTGTTTTTTTTAACAAAAATGCCAGAATTATTATTTCTGTTGCATGTAACATTTTGATTTCACCTGCAGAACGTGGATTCCATGGTGAAGCATGGCGGGACTTTGAAACAGACAGTGGATTTACTTTAAAAAACGCTACAAACATACGTATAACGAACCAACGCAGACTAGATGACATGAGGCAGTATTTATGCACTGAACGTCAGGTGCAGACAATCAGGAAATCGGGACCATGAAACTCTAGACCGGCACACGGAACCGGAGCGCCCGCCACAGTCAGAACCGTGACATATAGTTTTAGCGGTGCTTATACACACTTGTTCCACTTCTTCCGTTGTGACCCTGTTTTTGAAGCAATAGTGTTTTGGTGTATTGCACATTACACACCGGCCCACAAAAGGTTCGTAGTATGTATTTTATTTTCTCTGGGATTCGCACTATAGAAACAAAATACTCTGTCTGAAAATAAGCCATTATTATGTGTCTTTTTCCTTTTGTTTAAGGGTAAATATCCCCCTCTTCTACTCTCTCTCAATCCCCTCACTGCTAATGGACTCAGATCCTTGTCATTATGCCATTGCATTGTGCTCCATAATGACAGCATTTGCTGAGTAGCTCGGTGCAAATGAAGTTTGAATTTGGATGAAAATGACAGGCCCCCATTTTCCTACTCTCCATCTGGAGGGGTGGGTTGGGGGGCACAAGAGAAATGAGGGGAACGTGATCTTCAAACAAACACTTAGCTGTTCGGCAACAGAGAACGAGCTCTCAGGCTACTGAATTCCTGCTAATAGCACAGGGAGAGCGGAACTCAATGGCTTCCTAATGGCGGAACCTGCACTCTGCTGCCATTTTGTTCCCAAAGGTGCTTTTAAATGTTCACAGCGAGCGCTGCTGCACAGGCAAAACATGTCATCCAATTTTTGAGTTGTAAAATGTCTTATTTGAGTTTTAAAATGCCACTTGACCATTTAATATTAACATAGCACAAAAATGACATATTCATAGTATTATTGGCTCTGATAATAACCAAACACTTGAAACCATTAAAATGCTCATTTTGGTTCCCTGGAGCCCAGCTCACATTGATCTGATTGGCCTGACTGACAGACTGACCAAAGGCATTTCCAGGGTGGAGATTGGGCGGCTCAATACAGCCAACTGTGACAAATGTATTTCTCATATGCACTAACAAGATTAGCCTCTCCAGGCTAAAAAGCAGAAACCTTTTATGTAGGCGAGCAGGACGCTGGCAGGGAGCGTGAGGAGGTGATGAATTGGACTTTGATGCGTGGAACAGCACTGATTGAATTTTGCTTATCTCTTAATGAGGTTTGCATTGTCCTCAGCAGATGGGGGCTTTTTTTTGGGGAGGGGAGGGATAGTCAAGTCCCGTTAAAGAGATGTTGCTAATGGAACATTAGAGAAGCTCGACTCTTAACAACCATGTTAAGAGCAGCTATATAAACATCCTAAAAGTACCCAGAATTCCAATAATAGCCTGTGGTTATTAGAGACAGGCAATTATAGGTGGTTAGAGCATTATTAAAATGTTGCACATGCTATTAAATGAAACTTTTGTCTTATTACAACAAAAATACGGCTATTATGTGACCCATTTGTGAAAATCTTTTGTAAATATTTGTTTATGTATATTTAACTTTTTACTAACTAAACCATATGACTTACAAATAATAGACAAGTTTTCAGCAATATCATTTATGATGGCCAAGCAGGACGTCAGATTAAATACGGACTAAAATGTGAATCTGTCAAAAGTCAATCTGTCTTGTCCAACTCAGAAATCTCTTGTACTTTGCATTTTGTATTTATGCAGTATGTGTTTATGCATTTTAAACAATACCAAAATGTTCATATTCAAGGTGCCTTTTTTAACCCATGGTCATCAGATGAAAGGTGGGTTTGATAGAATTCCTGTAGAAATTCACAAGTAAAATATTTTGCTGGTATGATTGATGGAATGTTGCAGGGCATTGCCCTGCTCTTCATAATCCAATATCTGTGTAATCACAGCAGGGGGATGTAAGTGCCATGTCATTGGTAATCCACAGAGCGCCTCCAGTACGAGACACATCAATGCAACTTTGATGGTTTTACATATCTGGAGGCCAAACCATGAATAAATGATTTGAGGAGTAAACAGATTTTTTTCCTCCACCTGCCTCTGAGCTTGCAATCCAATGTTCTGACAAAGATGAGATTTGTTTTAACCTTCTGTGTGTAGACCTGATTTCAGTTGATCCTTTCATGCCTTGCTGTTTGCTGTTCTGGCTCATATTAAGTCGATTACTCGTGTCAGAATGTTCCCTGTGGTCCAATTTACGCAGCATTGTTTACATAGGAGGTAGAAAAACTGAAAATGTAAAATTGTGTAGAAACTGGTATAACCTGGGTTTTACCCGCCTTTCACCTACATCCACATATACACAAAGCTGCCGGCCACACAGTCACAACCTGCCTCACCAATATCGCTCACACTTGCAGGGATTTCTATTGTATATTATGCCCATAGTAATAATGCAGAATATTGTAGAAGCAAAATCAAATGCTAAGAAGCAGAGATTCTGACAAAAAAAAATGTCCAAAAAAAAATTCAACTGCAAACGATGTGTTTTAGAAAATGAGAGCTGAATAAAAACAGAGCTGGGAGATATATTTCATATATTAGCATTGCTTAATCATCAGCACTATCAATATTCTGACAGGTGTAATATACATTATGTACTGTTATTCTTGCACCGTTGATTTAAATTGTGATGTTACTTACACAGCAATTCCATTGTTGGCATTAATAAACATTAAAAGACATTATTACTCCCTCACTTTTTTTATATGACGGTTTAGTCCTACACCCACCACAGGGTGCACACACATACAATTTCATTATACTTTCACACAGAAGAAAAATTCATTGTCACCAATCCACCTAGTGTGGAGACAGGAGACTCAAAGGCCACATTGCAAGCTGAAGTGTATTCAATCCAACTATTCCTAAGCAACTTCATATCTCACATTTTTCTGTTTTTGAAATATTTTTCCCATCCTTACCTAAAGAAATATTACTTTATAGATGTGTTGTGCGTGTGTATGTGTGTGTGTGGCTTGTGGTCAGCCAGGAGATATCATCTCTACTCCATCATTAATTATGTGGTCCACCCCTGCCTATTTCTTCCCAACTCATAAAACATGCCCCCCCTGTTGAAACCCGAGCCACCTCATTATCCCACCTAATAACAGCGTTGACAAGCCGGTGAGTAACCTGCCACTGGAATGCAGTGGCATTTGACTAATTAACTGTAAATAGATTTTTATTATGCCCGCCTGCGTGCGTTCGCTCGGTGCACCAATGGCCAAGCAAAGGTTAGGTCTCCACTTGAGTGCCCTCCTTGCTTCGTTCATCCACAAACAGAGGGCCCACGACCCAAGGTGATTATATATGTCAGTCAGATCCCCTTTTTTTAAAAAAAGTTATTAGAGCTTAATAACTTGGAGGGACCGATTTGGAGAATTTGTGGACATAATGTGTTGGTTAAAAGAGCTAATATAACAAATCTACAAAAAATAAATAAATAAATTCGCCCACCAAATGTGCTGAACTTGCAAAGGCCACAGTTCCAAATGAAAAATGTTAGAAGCATGATCAGCTGTGGTTTTGCAGCATACTGGGGGATTTTACCCTGTACCATGATTTGTTAGCAGAGCAGAAAGGCAGACAGTTTTATTATAATTAACACAATTTTTTATCATTTTAACACAATTTTACAAAAAAAATGTTTGTATTTCATTGGTTTTAAGAAATGAATAGGCCCATGTGTTTATTATTAAACTTTGAATAGACTGATCAAATAAATGGAGAAAAAGAGGAAAATGGCTTGAATGGAAAACGGATGGGAAAAATATTTTGTGAAAATTAATTGTCGTCTGAAATTTTATGATTGCGACCTGTATAATTTTGAGGACATGATATTTGTGAATTATAGTGATCATCTGTTATCGTTAAAAAAGGAACATATTCAGGTTTCTGTCTCTATTTCTATATATATATTTAGATTTCTGTGCCACAGTGCCCTCTGCTAAACCCCTTGGGTCTCATCTCCACCTCACCCCCCTCCGTGGCGTGGCGTTCTGATTTCCGTGAATTGAATCGCTGTTATAAATGCACATGTGTGATTATCCACTACGGGGTCTAAATGGAGTTGTACACACCGACAGGCTCATTAGAGCCGGTTTTAAAAAGAGATAATGAAGACGTTCTTTGTGGGCGTCTCTTTGCCGGCCCTGTGTGGGGGTGTTACAGGGTGTCAGTACATGCAGATAAACACTGCCTTGTATCTGACAGCTGTCCTGATAAATTATGCAGTGAATTGTGTTCCTGTGAACACAGGGCTCTGTGGTGGAGGTGTGGGGATGGAGGCAGGGGTCCCATTTTTAGCATCTTATGTCGCTGTCTGCCTCTCTAGCCCCTGATCCTCGTCTAATTCTTTCCTCTGTAGGTTGGACTGGTAGTGATCAAACCGGTACGTAAACTCTTCAGGTATTGGCTGGAGAGGTCAGAGGGATCCGCTTCTTGTGTCAGAGAGTAGTGTGTCAAGCACCGCAGATGGAAAAACTTTTCCCCCGTATTGACATGATGAACATTTTTAGACTGCCTGTGTGCTTGATGATAATGCAGATAATCTATATATATATATTTTCCCCCCATTTTCCCCCCACTCTCCAGACCAAAGAGTACAATTTTTGTCTCATCAGACCAGAGATTTTTGTTTCTCATGGTCTGAAAGTCCTTCAGGTGCTCTTTGGCAAACGCCATGTGCCTTTTACTAAGGAGTGGCGTCTAGGTGGCCAGCCAACTCTTGGAATCCTGGTGGTTTTGAACTTCCACTTATGGATAATGGATTCCACTGTACTCTGTAGGACCTTTAAAGCAGCAGAATATTTTCTGTAACCTTCCCCAGATTTTTGAGATATTACTGTCCTGGAGATCTACAGACCATTTCTTTGAATTTTTGTTTGGTTTGTGCTCTGAAATGAACTGTCAACTGTGGGACCATATATAGGGGCGTCAATCAACTGGTTTTTCCATAGGTTGACTCCAATTAAGCTGCAGAAACATCTCAAGGATGATCAGTAGAATCAGGATGTACTTTAGCTCGATTTTGAGCTTCATGACAAAGGCTGTGAATACTTGTGCATGTGATTCCTCAGCTTTTCATTTTTAATTAATTTGCCAAAATCTCAAGTAAACTTTTTTTCATGTAGTTCTTGTTGTTGATGAGGTATTGTGTGTGGAATTAATTTAATCTATATTGTCTTAACAAAATTTAGAATACTTTCCTAATGCATTGTACATACACACACAGGCAGGTATGTAAGCATTCTCACAATCCTCAGTAGCTAACTTTTGATTGAGGTATTTTATACAGCAATAAGTTTTAATGAAAAAGCCATCATCAGCCTATTTCTGATTTTATCATCCAGTCGGTCGGCCGTATCCTCTTCAGTGCCTTCCCGTCATCACCTCTTTGTTTGCCCCAGCATAACCAGGCCAGTACTCTTGTGTCCAGCTTGCTAGTGGCCTCTGACTCCACGGGAGAGACCGAGGCTGTGACATTTTCACCAGCAGCCCACTGAAAGCCCAGGGTCACCCCTCTATTAATAATGAGCCTCACCAAGACCGACCCCAGGTCAGCCAGAATGTCGAAGAGATACACTTTCTTCTTGTGGCTTTTTTTGTCTTTGGGACAAACAGAAATGTCCCCTTTCACCCTCTTCATCTGGTTCCAGTGATGTTCAGCACAGTTTGGAGTTTTAAATACAATCTCTGTTCTGGCTTCTGTGTGGTGAAGAACCTTGGCTTCTTGGAGAGAGAGGGAACTGCTAGTCCTGCAGAAGTTTGTGTTAAATCATGTCATGTGGGTACATAACTGGGTGAATATGAATAACATGCTGATCTGAATGGATGCTTAGAGCTCCGTTTGATAATGAAGGCCAGGACCTGCACCTAATTAATCTTTAATATGACTTCAGCTAAAGTGTTCAGCATAAACATTCAGGACTGTAGGAAACCATCCCCATTGTGGAGAGAGTGGTTTTGGAGAGAAGCAAAGAATGTGAAAAGCCGCCATCACAGCAAAAGCCTCCTGCTTTGGAGCGACTCAAATGTTCAACTGTTTGCATCATTTGCTATTTTATTTGGTTTTATTGTTGTGTTCTGTGTCTTCAGATTTGTTCTATAATATAAAAAAAGCCAGGCGCATATGCAAGACACTGTGTGTGTTAATGTATATTTAACTGATTTGTCTTCCATTTTTTGAGCTAGTGATGCAGTTATCATTTTTTTGCATGTAGAACGTCAAGACACACCATATTTCAAATCTCAATTTTGTATATTCATACATCTAATTATTTTCTCAAAAGCATAGGGTGAACGTCTCCTGAAAAGATAACTCAATACACTTTATGTACATATAATGCATTCATGTGCATGTGGTGTGTGTCTGTGCAGTAATATTTTATTATAGTCTAGACACACATGCAGACTTTTTTAAATATCAGATTAGATTAAATCCTATTGAACATATGGGTCTGTTGGGGTAATCTCCATGATGTGAGTAGAGACCTCTGATCTTGCCAGGTCTGGGCTGCATTTAACCTGAAGTGGAATTTCTGTTGGCACAGCAAACACCTATATTTCCATATCCTGACTGTAATTAGATATTCTGCTTGCTGCTTTTACCACAGTATATGACACCAGGGTTCACAGGTCTCATAAAACTCCTTTGTGTGATGGATTTTAAGAGAAAATTGTGAAAAATCGAGGATTAGTAGGGCTCCGGCAAAGCAGATTATAATTTCCTCGTTTCCTGTCATGGCGGAAAGCTCACCAGAGATAAAAATCAATGTGGAAACATCTGGTCGAGGGAGGACGACTCCCTCTAGTCGGCCACCAACAGACCTGCACCCATGGGAACCATCAGGCAGTGCACGCATACAGGTAGTCCAGACTTCCCTCCCAACCCTGTCTGAGAGACCAGACGATCCTTAAACCAAGCATCACAAATAATATTTCCTCAAGTGATTAACCCATTCGGCAGTCGGAACCAAATGATGATGACTTTAGCAGCCATGTGTGGAGGTCAGGTCGGCAGGGGTCAGCGTCGTTGGAATTGTAGTGATCAGTTTGCCATGCTAGAGAGTTGGGAGAGTTGCTCAATATATTAATACTAGGTTTGATATTCTGAAGTATCGTGGATCATCCATAGATTATCACCCAGACTCGCTGGTCTTTCACTTTGCTTGAATTGCCACACTGACATATGAATTAAAAGCAATTGAGCGATGTGTCAATGCTTACACCTGTGTGTAGGGAAAAGAAAGGGAGGATCTGAGGGATTTTTCGAGGGCTTTTTCCACGTGGTAATATTGTAGACAGAGTGTTGCATTATCTGCAGAATTATGCAATCTTCGTTATTGTGGACAACATACTTACTTATATGCATCTGTGATCCATGTTCAGATATTGAACCACATACTAGTACCATATACTAGTATGAAGTAGCTGTGTGGTCAATGGCCTTTTTTTCACAAATAGACATAAATACACTTCAACAAAGTCCAACTCTCAGCTACGAAGGCTTATTGGTTTGTATTTAGTGTCCTGTAACTAAACACCACTAGACTGCCGGATTTTTAACATGCAAATGAGTCGTAATGTGAGCGCATAAGACTTTGTTTGCTTAAATAGTCTCCAAAAAGGTCTATACTGATGTAGATGTTGCCAAATTTGAAATTTTGTTTGTGAAATTAGTCTTAAAGGCCATCTGAATGAATTGGAAAGCAGTCATGAAACCCCTGCTAGGATATGGTGTTACCTCAATTGCTGTTGTTGAGGTCATAGACGCTTTCAGTCTCTCACCTTCTGATCTTGTGACACTTGATTTGAGTGATTGTGTCAGTCTGAGAAGAGCATGGTTGGGGACAGTGACACAGTTTGGTGCGTGCTATTTTGGAAACAATGCTTTGTCATTTCTGAGCATAATAAGGAAGGCCACCCGGCCTTTGCCTGTACTAATTGCCATTTATGTTTGGTTGGCTGCGTGGCACCAGAGTGGACGGCCGTCTGATGCCAGGTCTTTGCCTGTCGAGCGTGGTGCTGGAAAGGCGCATCTTCTGACTGGGGGTCAGGGATGCTGCGAGGACAACATGTCAGAGAATTCCACGTCAGTTCCCATCACCCGCTTGGCTCGCCTGGGTCGTGAGGCTCTGTCTTGGCTTGGTTGCATTTAAATCATCAGAAGACCAGCCATTAAGAACGTGTTTACCCTTTTTTCCGGTGAGTCAAGGTATACACCGTCTCCCCTGAGGCGTCAGCACATCTTCTTGTAGTTTCCTTTTATTATTTTATTATTCTGTCAGTGGACAGAAGTCACAATGGGGTGATTGGGGAATTGATTTATTTCTCTCTCTCATGCTCCCTCTCCCTCGTGCCTATGAGGAATCCCCCTCATGAATATTCAGCAGGGGGAAGGCGTGCTTAATGTGCTCGAGCGAGCGTATATAAGCCCGCAGTGTGGCTGGCTCGGGCAGCTTGAGCTGGGAGAAGGTAGCTTGTCTGAGGGAGGAGAAGAGAAAGTAGGAGTGCACACACACACACACACACACACAGAGAGAGAGAGGAGGGCTGTAAATCCACTGAGATAAACCCATAAGTGGACGAGCTCTATGCACTGTCCAAAGTAACTACATGTGAGCTAGAGAGGTGAAGACATCGCAAGGAAGGAGGTTTTTTTTTGTTCTTCTTCTTCCTACGTTCCTTCCTTCCTTCCTTCCTCTGACTGTCCTGAGGGAAAGACTGGATGCTGAGACTTCTGCACCATGGGGTGCAGCCTCTGTACTCTGCAGAAGCCCGAGGAACAGTACAAACTGCTCTACGAAGTGTGCCAGGTACCATCACTAGCTGTGTTTTCTGCCGGCGATCTGTCCTGTGCCACGTTTAGACGCGTTCTGTGGAGTAGAGAGAATAGATGGATGGACACGTGTTGAGTGAACCCGACACATGTTGTTTTCGCAAACGACTCTAATGAATTGTCGCGTGGTACATTGATGGCCATCTGACAGACTTTTCCTAGTTCCTAGTTACACTCTTATACGTGTATGTGTAGTCCCTCTTCTTTGGTCTTCTTGGAGCTGCGTTTGCAGAGGCAGGTCGATTTCAGTCTCTGTTTTTTACACAGTGAAACTTGCGCAGTCTGAAGTGCCTGCAGATGCGTTTCCTTAAATCTCCTTCTGCCGTGTCCTCAGGTGAACCTCACGCTGGGGTCGTTTTTGCATCTGTAAAAGTGGGTTTTATTTGAGGTCAGATCATAATCAGTTACGAATGTATTAGTAGTAACGGACCATACACCGATGGGCATATTTTCAGGGGTTTGCGGTATATTTATGGGTTCCAATCCAAAAGAGGGCTGCCAGGAGATCGTGAGAGTAAGATTTTTCTCAACCGCTGCTCATTCCTTACTCATTCATTGCTCAAAAGCGTCTGCATTATCTTCTTTAATGTGAATGGATTAACCAGCGCGAGCCGTTCTTGTTTTAATGAGATGAAATTGCTGTTGATCTCGTCTGTCTGGCGGAGGAACGAATTTGTGTCTCCTTTTTTTTTTTTTTTTTTTTTTTTTGTACTCTCCCAGATGAAAGGAAGGACTTGAAGATGTTTGCCTTTCTTCCTTTTGCCAGCCATGAAAGGCACCAGCAGCCCGGTGCTGTGCCCACAGAGCCAGCCATTACTGGTGCCGTCTGACTTAAAGCAAAGCTAATGAGCAGACGCCGTCCGTCCTCCTCATTACGGCAGCAGAGCTCTTTCCCCACATTACATTAGCCCATGATGACAGGACACTTGCGCCATCGTGTCTGCTGAGGACCAGCCTTTGATCATGCGAGGGACGTTTCTGTTGAGGGAAGCAAGCGTGTGTGTCAGATGCTAAACGCTGTCTGTCTGTCTGATGCATTCCGGACAATGGAGGCCGCCAGCGGAGGCCTTTGTTCAGCCACTTGAAGTTTGTCATGCTGCCTGGTACCCAACGCTGATTGGCAGGCTGGCTGGATGATGGACCCGCAGTGTGCGCGTTGTGACCACTGCCTATTAGACCAAACAGGAGTATTACCTGACCAGACAAAAATGGTCCAGCTTGTTAAACATCAAACTCGTATTAACCACCGAATTTTACTAAATAAATAGTTCCTATTCCGTACAATCCAGCAGGGGCTCTGATCTTGTGTCATTCACCTGATGTCTTCTGACAGAGCTATGAGGTTGGTTTTCTCTCAACCAATTAAAAATATGACTGTGTACAGGATTCTTTGAGTGATTTCTATTAATTTATAATCTGTGAAAATGTGACTTGAAAATACGCTTAATTCGTTCAAAAAAGCCATTTTTCTCTATTTGACCATTTTGTGCTCAGTATTTCTGTGATGTTATCAACAAAGTATTGCAGAAATGTTGGATTGAGAGGGTGGCTTGTTGAACGTGAGCATGTTGCATGTTGTTGCAGTACAGGCTTCAGCCAGCTTTATTTTGCTTCCAGAGAGTGAGAGAGGAAGGGACAATGAGCTTCCATTCAACCAGCACTGGGGTCACATCCAATTAAAGCAGGTCTTGCCGTGTCGTGGCGCCTGGGTTTTAATGAACTGATCGGAGGGGGGTCCATTTTGACGCGTGAACGTAATCCGCTGGCTCGACTTGTCCAAGCCTCTTAGATCCCAGGTTTCGGGCCAATTCCCCTGCCTAGTGTGTGTGAGTAGAGTGCATCTGAGTGTGTTCACACGCTCAGGGCCGGACATGGTGCGGCTACACACACGGCTGATTAGGAGCGGTCAGAAAGGTACATTTCGGGGGCCATAGGCGTCGTGCACGTGCCTGCTGTATTACGAACAGGTGCAGTCTCAACTCTTCACTTGAACAACCTTGAGCATTTCTCATTATCATTCTGTTCCCTCATTACAGACACTTCTGTTTTGTGTATAAATGGACCAGCCTTTCTCCTCAAAGCGTCCGTTTAGGCGTTTTCCAGGGACAGGAACCCTTTCTAAAAACCACTCGTAGGGAAAGCTTATACACAGCACCGCAGTAAGCTTTTACACGGGAGAAAGCCACTTTTTCCCCTCCATTTGCCCTGATAAATCCCAGCGAAGGTGCACAGCACGACCGTTTCAGTATCCCGTGTAAACCTGACCCGCCTGGCTGGCCTGAACGGTGCGGACCGCGCTTCAAAGGCAGGAAGGTATGCACCACGCTGCGAGGCGGGCTCCTCTGGCTTTGTTCGCAGCGGCGTAGGTGGAGTGCTGGGAACACGGTTTGACGGTCCTTAGGCTCCTAATCTCTCCTCAAGTCCCACCGATAATGACTGTGGCGCCTGTCTCTGCCTCCGCAAAGACCATTTGCTTCATTAAAGTAGTTTATTGAAGGCTATTGAAGTTTGTTACACAATGTCATAAATGGTTTAAAACATAAATGATAAGAGATCATTTGATTTTGCATTAGGGGATGAAAGAATAAGAGGGATGTCAGTGCTACCACAATAATATAGTAAACACTGTAATAACATATTAATGCAATGAGTTATAATGACTTCACATGAATATCCCACTTTCGACTTTGACCCAGTGAAGCTGTGTAGGTGCCTGCATGATTTTCACCTCTGTGTATGTATTTGGGCTGCCAGAGTTTGTAAAGTTAATAAAGTTACTGTGTAAATGGCAAGTTAAGGGGATGCATTTTTAATGTGCCCAAGTGCATTTATACCACAGGTGGTTCAAAGGGTCAAAGTAGGAAGTGCATTAATCACCACAGGGATGATTTGACTATAAAAAGCATCATAAACCCTAATTTATAATTATGGTTTGTGATTTGACAGTCGGGTTGTCAAGTAAAGGGCTCGATTCATGTGATGGAGACCAACAATTTTGCTCCTTTAAATGGTTCTATTCCTAGATCTCAGAAGTGGGAACCCTCCGCTTTGACTTTGACCCCCTAATGAGGTTTGACAGAGGCGTGGTGTACAAAACAAAGCAGCTTGCGGTCGAGGCAAGGAGGGCACTGGTCTATTAAGATCCAGGTTCATCCTGGTGCGGCAGCACATCTGTTCAACTCCAGAGCAGGTGGTGAGCGGCCACAAGGGAGCCATTCACCACCGTTTATACAACACTTACCCAGACGCCACATAACGGGCGCACAGACACAACACCACCGTCACAATAGACCAAACACCGTAATTCAACGTGTAGCAAGTGAACACGACCAGAACACACTGCAGTGTGCAGGCCCAGCTCAACAAATGTTGTGCACAGACACTTAAATGCTCTCACGCTTTTCCTGTGTTGCTGTGGTCTATTTGCACAAAAAAAAAAGCATATCGTACTAAATATTTTCTTCAGTTGAAACTATATATTTTCTTCATTGTGGTCAGTATGGATATTGTGAATTGGTCTGTTCTAAAACAGGGTCTTATCAAACGTAGATGTTGAATATGTAATTTCAGAAGAGCTCAGTGATTTCATCATTTCCAAAGGTCTCTGAACGGTGTTCGTGGAAACTGATGTGGCAGATGTGACAGTTAGGCGCAGGTGTCCCCACACGGACGATGCAGCCTGCGTCGTCCTTCACAGACCCCGGAGCTTTAAGGATGATGAAGAGCAGCATTAGTTGCACCGTGTGCTTCTTTTTATTTTTTAAACTGCATAAATGTCTATTGCAGGTCGACTCTAAAATGTCCCCCTACTGAAAGGTTTGGGTGATTCCAATTACATGACATGTTCCCTGTGAATGCTGTGCATGAACAAAGCATGGCCTCGTATTAGAGCTCTGCGACGCCACAGGCCCGTCCTGACGCGGAGTCATTACCTCTCGTTATCGCCCCCCGCCGTAACCCTGCACAGCGTGAGGGGACGATGCCGGTGCTGAGGCGTGCTCCGTAATGACCGGTACCAGGTGTCCCTGCTGTCTGCCCCGGGGTCGCCCGGTGTCACTCAGCGACTGTCTGCTTTTTGCATGAAGTCCCCTGGCAGTTCCTCTCCCTTGGCGGCACTACGGTGTCCGTTTGACTGGCCCCCTTTGTTCCCTGACTAGAGACATATTGAGGCAACGCAGCGTGGCGTGGAACATGCACAGCAGATGTTGCCGTTGCGACATGCAATGGGGCCCTGTGAGTAAATCATGCCCGACGTGTCCTTGCAAGTGAAGGATGGGTTTGTGGGCACGAGTTTGAAATACGATAACAAGACGACAGGTTTTCCGTGTCAGTGAGTCATCAGAACCGACGTACAGTTGCTAGCAGTCTTCCGTCTGCATGATATACACGTGCGTCATGGTGACAGGGCTGAGAGGACTGTTTTTTTTTTCCAAAGTTCATTGGATTTCTGTCCTGATGAAATATTGAATAGGGGTGGTAGTAGCCTAGTGGGTAACACACTCGCCTATGAACCAGAAGACCCGGGTTCAAATCCCGCTTACTACCATTGTGTCCCTGAGCAAGACACTTAACCTTGAGTGTCTCCAGGGGGGGACTGTCCCTGTAACTACTGATTGTAAGTCGCTCTGGATAAGGGCGTCTGATAAATGCTGTAAATGTAAATGAATCTGCCTTGTGAAGAGTCTTGTGATATTGAAGTCACTTTGTTTTGTATGGCCCGGTCTGATCCGGGCTAGAGTTACCGGCGTTCTTCACTCAGGATAAAGGAAGTGCATCATTTTCACCAATTTAGATCCACGTAGCCCAGATGTGACCAGAAGTTCCCTTAGCATGAACAAGCCTGTGCAAGTCGAGCAGGTTGGTGAGAAATACTGGGACTCTGCAAATCAACAAACTATTAAAATGGGACATTAACATTATGCGAGACCCATTATCCATTATTCTTTGGCTATAAGTTTCCTGAACTCATAATTGTACGTAACAAGTGGGCAATACACTCAATATTATTCCATGGACATTTTATTCAACCACTTACACCTCAGCCAGGCCATTGAATCGGATTACTGTCCATGTACAAACTGATTGATTGACAGATGTAAATATGGCTGTGCTACAATATGTGGTTATTATGCCCCCTTTCAGCAAGTTAGCACTTTTTCACATCAAAGGCCAGAACATTAGACAACCTATTTATGAGATTTGTATGATGACAAGCTGAACTGTGCAGTTCTGTACATTTTTTATATGAGCCTGTGCAGAGCACCCAAGCCTGTTTGGGTCCAACTGAGTGTATACATGCACGAGATGCTTGACTCACAGTCAGGACAGTTGGGGCAGCGGTGGCCTAGCGGGTAAGGAAACGGACCCGTAATCAGAAGGTTGCCGGTTCGAATCCCGAACCTCCGAGGTGCCACTGAGCAAAGCACCGTCCCCCAAACTCTACTCCCTGGGTTCATAGCTGCCCAAGGGTGATGGGTTAAAAGCATAGGACACATTTTGTTGTGTGCACCATGTTTCACAATGTTGTTTACTGTGTTTCACAATGACAATCACTTCACTTTCACTTTTCACTTTCAGTTGCATTATCTGGATGGGATAGTTAGTTAGATTTCAAATTTGTCTAACATTTTGTCTGACGTTGTATAAATGTACTGACTAACTGGCAACATTTTGAATGAAAACAAAGCCCCCAGTGTCTTCTAGTTTGACTCCTTATCTGATACCACTCTCTCATAATACAGCCCTTCTTCCCGATATTAACTGTGGGAAAGTGAAGGCCTCTGCGTAGACAGACATCTGAAGGCGTTCTCGTTAAAACAAACCTTAATGAAGCGCTTTGAGCAGAATGAGCCGTTTTTATTGACTTTTCATGAACACCCAGGCGCACAACGCTCAGAGGAGATTATGCTAATGTGAGCGGAAGCATCTCCTGCAGCCACATTTCCCCTCAACGCCCTGCAACCCCGGATGAGGCAGTGTAGCAGTGAGCGCCTGTGGGTCTCGCACCTCAAGTCAATCGAGGAGCCTCTTCATCCTGATTCTGAATAGGTGATCCTCGTGAAAATCGGAACGGAAAAGCGGCATGCACAGAGTCCGCCGGAGAAGCTGGTAAATGCGAAAATAAAAGGCAGATTAGCCATACCGCTCCTACCCACATTCAGGAGCACAGTTCTACCACTCAGCCGCCTGGAAATAAGCCTTCAAGCTTCCGCCGACTCGAGCTGCCGAGGGGCTTTTCACTCTTCCACCTCCATTCTCCTCCAGTTTAAAAGAGGAACTCTTTGAAGAATAAGCTTTAAGAAGTGCACTGGACCATAAAGCAAGAAGGGACGGCAGAGTCCGGCCTGTCACATTTGCGGCCTGCAGAATGGACATTTGTAGACTGTTTTTTTTTTATCCCCAGGATTCCCCAGCCGATCCACAAATGAAAGGGATGCACTTTCACTCCTTTTTTTTTCCCTCCACTCAGTCTCTCCTGATGTGTTCACTTTTATTTAATTCGAGCCATTGATTTAAAATCATTGAGCAGCCTTCGGTCCTGCTGATTTCCAGGGTCCCCAGACAGGGCATCGCTTGGGAACGCTGTCCCACGGCTGAACTCTGCAACTCTGCATCATATGTATTAAAAAAAAAAAAAAAAAAAAAGACTGTTCCGCTGAACCTGGCAGCTAAGCTTCTTTGGCTGGAGGTCACATAACACTTGTGCCCTGGACAGTTCAATCTGGACCTGTTTTCATGCACAGGCTTGAGAAGGAGCTTAGGTGATGGATTAATTTCTGTGTGTGTGTGAGCATGCATGTTTGTTTTTTCTTTATTAAGTTCTCAGCCTTGTTGCCATCTGTCAGGACGGTTCATGCACGGGTCTTCAGAAGGACGGGATTCAGGGCCTGACGTAGACGTAATGAGGCGTGCATGCCGCGTCTCTATTACAGGATCTGCAGGATAAAGCCCTGGGTGAACTGAACCCATTTTGACGCACTGCTTCACAGGCCCTGGGCTGTCCTGGCTAGAAGCCTGCCGCTTCTACGGCAGAAATAACACATCCCATTGACAGCGCACCAAATGTTGATGTCACCGTTATTGTCGCGTTCTTTGAAAGAAACTCTTGTCTTAAAGATTTCCCATCTCTGGCTGCAGAGAAAGGCGATTCTTTGGTAAGCCCCACTCCTGCCGGGTGGGTTTTTTGCAGGGTCCGGTGGAGGGTGACGTCCCGCTGTGAAAGCGCAGTGGTCATAGCTCTCGCGCGATGTCAGAGGTGAGCGGGTTGAATGGGGGCGCGCTGGACCCCCGGCGGAACGCACTGAGCTGGAACTCTCTGGACGTTGTGGGGGCTGGGGCTGAGTGAATGAGGGAGACAGAGGCAGAAAAGCACAACCGGCACTTTTCCCCCAATGAAGTCTGAGAAATTCGGAGGCGGAGGGGAACACATAAGTCACTGTCCCGTCTGATGGAGAAATGGTGAGCCTTCACAATGATTAATAAATACCAGAGACAATCTAGAAGGTCTAAAAGTAGAGAAGATATTCACTTCATGACTCCACCAAATGATCAGTTGAGCTTGAAACAATATAGAGGAAAAACCCCTGTCCTCTGAGACGACATGAAGTGTTCTTTTGACTTCAGCTAACTTTATTTGAACGTCCCATTTAGCAGCGTTTCTGAAGGGATTGTGGTGCTACCGACGCTCCCCTCCCAAATGTTCCAATTACTTGATGCAAATTTCTTAAATCTTACGAGCTACTATGCCTCTTCAGAGTTTTGATGGTTCAAAAGTGGAAGTCAAGCTCATTTTAGATGATCCAATTATCCTTGGGGGTGCGGATTAGGAGTAATCCTTTTCTGTTATTAGTGAGGAACCGAGCCGTACAGTTTCTCATCTTCCTTGTCTGGCTTCTTTCTGTCTAAATATGATTCCAGAGATTACTTAAGGCAGGGAGTTACAGACACACAAATTAGAAATGCTCTGAGCACACATGGAGACATTAAGGAAAACACTGTGGTTTAAGGAAAGCACATTAAATGTTGCTGAATGCATTGACTATGTGGTAGAGATCTGAGGAACTTCACATTTTCAGCCCTTCTGGACCAGAGTTTTGTGGTTGTCCTATGATATTTTGTTTCCTGAATGTTCTCACCTGTATCTGCCTGTATAAAGCTGCCCTTTTGGTTTCTGTTCACCGTCAGGTGATGTTTCCCCTGTCGCGTGTCTCATGACGTCGTACGTATGCGTCCTCCTTTGTTGCTTAATATTAATTTTGCTTAATTCTGGACCTTGAATCCAAATCCAGGAAATACTTTTTTCTCCCACAGAAATACATTTGTGCTCTTTTTACATCCAATCACTGAGCAAATGCAATGCATCACACATTTGGAAGCCGTGATGGTTGATGGAGTTACTTTTTTAGGGGAGCGGTGGGAAATTCTCTGGATGGAAAAAACATGAGAAACGGGAGGTCACCTTTCCCCTTATGATGTCATATCTGAGCTGCTTCTCTCTGAATGGTGAAGTAAAATGGCCAAAGGACTCTTTCTACATATCGCCATTTCTAGCCACTGAAGGACCATAGACAGGCTAGAGGAACTCGTATTAATGTTATATAATCTTATCAATTTCTGGTTATCAGTTTTGGGTTACTCTTAATAATATATAGTACTTTTTTACTAAATAGAATCAAAGGCTCCACAGACAGGGTATGGGTGATTCTTGTAGAGCAGGGCTTCAAACCGTCCTATATTAGTGAGTCAGGTGTGAAGTCAGTAGCTACCTGGGAGAGCTGAAGATAAGGTTTGCATTTGTATTTGAGGTCCAGAGCTGAAGAACCTGGTTTGCAGAGTATACCTTAGGTAACAGAAAAGAGTCGGAGAGCTGAAGAAGTGCTTTTACTTCTCAGGTTCTTTTTTTCTAAATGTTGGGGGGCCTCCACCCCAACGTAGTGGCTCATGCAGTGAGAATCTGCTTACACTCATTGTGCTTCCTTGAATAATCATAACATCTCTAATTGCTATTCATGATGAGAGGAATCGGAAAAGGACCCCCATCACCACACCACACTCGAAAAAGATGATCGGGCTGCGATCATCTCCGACAGAGAGGGTCTATTCTTCACCATGATATGATTTATTTAGCTAAACAAGAGAAACTGGATCCAGCCTGCCTAACGAGCCTGATTAATTAACAGGGGGGCTCATTCTAATTAACGTCCCTCGTTCTGCTGAACAGGGCTCTGACCCCCCGTTTAATCATTCAGACGTTAATAAGCTATCAGACGTTAGAAGCTGGGGGGGGTTGGGACGGGGGCTTGTTTTTTTAAAACAGCATGTTCTGTTGAAAGTCCCGTTTTTCCCCTTCAGTGGGGTGATAAATGCTCCTGTTATGAGCAGGGACTCCCCAGGGAAGAGGCTCACGTAAGCGCAGCAGAGCCGTTTGTTGATCTGTCAGTATCTGAAGGGGAGTTGCTCATTGAGCTGGAAGAGGAGCAGCACTTGCATGCGTGCACACACACACACACACACACACACACACATCTTCCCCAGCTGCCAATGAAAATAGACAGGTGCTGATTTACTTGTTCATTGACCAGGCCATTTGTAAAACACTAGTGATGCCAAGTTTGCGAGGGGACAGAGTGTGTGTGTGTGTGTGTGTGTGTGTGTGTTCGTGTGTGTGCATGTGTGGGTCTATTCATGATGGTTCTGTGGGCCCCCAGATATTCGTCTTGCCTATTCAGCACAACTGAAAAAGGCCGGACCAGAATGCTGCCACTGTTTTAATCAAAGCTCTCTAATTGCACCCTGTTGGGTATTTATTTTTAGAAACTGGTGCATGTTGGCCTGTTACTTTCTATATTTTCAGTTTTAATGTTCTTGTAAAGCATTTTCTGAAATATGGGCCCAGTGCAACTATTTATTATTATAAATCATGTATAATTATGGTCATTGTAAAGGGCATCTAACACAAGGCCCAGTGAATTCAGGGCTGGCCGTTAATTGATCTGCAGACAAGTTAAACTTAACAATCACTTGTCCTTCTTTGCGTAGGTCAATGGGAAGGACCTGTCAAAAGCCACTCATGAGCAAGCAGTGGAGGCCTTCCGCACCGCCAAGGAGCCCATCGTGGTGCAGGTCCTGCGCAGGGCTCCGCGTCCCAAACCCGTCAGAGCGCCCGGAGATGCCCAGGTCGTGGACATCAGCACCCAGACGGACATCACCTTCCAGCACATTATGGCTCTCAGCAAGCTGCCGGCCTCCACTCCGCCAGTGGCAGTGCTGGAGCAGTACCTCCTGCCAGATGAGTGAGTGTCTCATGTCCTAGTTGATGTGGAATGGCGTGATTTTCATAAGAGCCTAGACTGGGTGGAAGTGCTGTGTGGAGCAATGTGGGTCACTTATGGGTAATAAACACACTTCACTCCTTGAACTGTAACATATGCAGGTCATTACTGCGAAGTCTAATGCATTACGTATTACAGCCCTGAACGTGAATGAGTTACAGTACCGCTCATAATTTCACTTCAGCGGTAAATACAAAATGACCCGTAAGCAACTAGACACTGTCATTTTTTTCTGAAAATCACCTCAACGTGTTGCCATTGAACTAATCTATTGACATGAAATGGAGGTGGGTGTTAGAGTTTGGCTATTATACAACTCTTTACATATAAATAACTATAAAGAGATAGATGGTAAACAGAATTTTGTGTCATTGCCTGAACATGACATAAAATGCTTTAAAATTGAAAGACTCATATTTAACCGTATTTAAAAATGTATGTTTTGATATAATGCATGCATCATAATAGAAGAGAGCAAAACAGAACCGAATAGAAGATAGTTTGTGTAAAAGTATGTTAAAGGTGTGATATTCTCAAGGAAGGTTGGAAGGAATGAAGCCCATGAGCACCTTACTGGGTTCCTTACCTTGAACCTGTTGACCTCCTATAGGACCTCATATCTGGGGTTGTTTTGCTCTCAACAAACTTGCGTGCAGTGAAAGCAGACGGTCAATCATTTACCCCGGCCGCATACACATGCCCACACACTCTTCCAGTACCGTGAAGTTGCATTGTGTTAAAGTCTAACCGGATGTATGTATTCTAACCATATGGCCAAAGTTAAAAAATTATGTATTTTAACAAGGGCCCAAATCATCCTGTGTGGCTCTAGGATGCCATTCATTGCATCCTTGGAGTCTTGGAGACCACTTGGAGACCACAGGAAATATATGTTATGATAAAAGGTTGTGTACGTTGTGTAGAGTGTTACATATGGCATTATTGCATTAATTGCTGTATATCAAATAATACAATATGCTGAGCCCACTGGTCTGGTCTGGTTTGAAATCACCTTTTAATTAAGGACAAGTAAGGCCTGGGGCAGGGAGCAGAATTCATTTCTGTGATGCCGAGGGCCTGCTTGGGCACACAGTGACAGCTTTTGCTTTTAATGGTCATAACGGCTGATAATGTTAATTTCTAAATTAAAAGTAGCAGTCAAGTTCACAGTTAACCACAGGCATGTTCAATTGCAGGAGGTAGATTGCTTTTTGGACACACTTTAACTCACATAAGCTTAAAGGAAGAGGATGCACTTTTTAAAATATATTTTAGCCTGTAAATCCTGTGGTGCCAACATCTTGCACGTTGATCCCTTTATTTGCAGTGAACATGATGAACGTTTCTAATTGGGTGGTGTGCGTGTGTGTGTGTGTAGGCATTCCCCTGGACATGAGTACTTCGACCCTACAGAGTTTCTGGAGGGCATGCAGCAAGAGATGGACCGTGAGGAGCTGGAGTACGAGGTAAACCCAGAGCGCCAATACGGTGTCACCTTCTGCTCGACCACAGCGCTGGCCAGGCCATTACCGGGCAGCACGTTTCTTCCATGCACTGAGCAGACGCCAGACGGCGACATCATTATTTATTTGGGACAGTGGCGACTTCCCTCTCTCTCTTGGCCCTTGGGGGGTTTGGGGGAGACGAATCACGAAAGAAGGGAAACAGAAAGATAAGGGGAGAGGAAAGAAATGAGATGGGAGGGATGATGGCGGAAGAGTGATGGGTGGTGTAATGATGGATGGGCCAGAGTGTGCAGGGAGGAGATAGGAGCCAGGGGGTTGCAGGGTGCTTCCCTGCATTAATGACTTACCAGAAACGTGTGAGGGGAAAGAAAGAGAGCGAGACCTGTAGAAAGGTGAAGTTCTCAATGCTTGTTCACTGCCTCTTCAAAAAATTACATTTGGATGCCTGATCTAAGCATTTTCAGCATTAGCATCTAGCACTAGGACAGATGTACACAACCACCACCTCCTTGACCTCCACTTTAAACCAGAGCTTCTGCCTCCAACCTGCCCCGAAAGAGACGGAGATCAATGATCAGCCCCAGACAATACCGCAGTCACCCCTGGATGCTGGCTCTGTTTATACTGATTAATGTTTATCTTCCCGGCCGCAAGGACAATAGGACAGACCGTCTGGACATTCTCGCTTTAGGTGCCCGTAACAACTAGAGCAGACATTTCTTCATTTAATTTTCAAGCCATCAGCAATGTATTATACATTATAATACATTAACACACAATCAAACAACAGTGAACTCCTGAAAAAAGCATTCCATGGGACCTCTTCTCAGCCATTTTGATAATTGTGGGGTGTTGGGATCAGCATGAATTAAAAATTAAAAGCTAAATGGGAATTAATTTTATTTTAACATTGCTCAAGTATGCTGAAGTGGCCTCCTATATAGGGGTGGGAATTGATGAGAATTCCAGGTAAGGAGACAAAGGGGCATCTTCCTTTTTGTGGATTAAACCTGTCTGAATGTGTTATGTAGGTCTTTGACTGATTAAGAAAAAAAGTTAATTAAAGTAAAATTAAAAGTTTTATCGCAAATTATCGTAATGTTCAAAAATACCTATCGAAATATCAGACTTCACACTGACGTTTCTGCCCAGAATCCATTTCAACATTCCAGCTAAAAGCACAATCTCTTAATAATGTTACATAATAAACTCCTTACAGTGCAGTTCCTCAACAAAGGCGTGAACCAGCCAGGATGCTGGTTCACGGGAAGTTTAACATTTTCAGGCGTTTAACATTTTCGTTTTTTGAAAGTGCCCTTTCAGAGACCCCATTACAACCCAAGGCATGTTTGGGGCTGTGAGAGATTAAGTGAGATTTCAGCATACAGCTACTGGAGACGGAATCCATTGGATTAAGGAAGGGTTAACAGTCTCAGCAGCCCCTGAGGCACACACAAACACACACACAGACACAAACAAAAATGCGCACACGTGTGCCGACACACTCAGGTTCACCCTTGTTTTGAGTACATGGGAAATATGCTTCCTGACTGTAATTGTCAGCGTTAACAAGATACAATTCCAGTTCTCCCAACTTTCCTAATGTAGTGTCAAATTACAAGTTGCTCATGTGATGTAGTTTATTGAACTTTACTCACTGCTGTGGTCATTTCACCAGATATATAATATCATTTTCTTCAGGAAGTGGATTTGTACAGGAGCAACATTCAGGACAAACTGGGACTGACTGTCTGCTACAGGACTGATGATGAGGATGAAACTGGAATCTATGTCAGCGAGGTGAGTGTATTTGAGAATGATAGTCATCTATATACATAACATTGAATATACCATAACCATAAATTATTACCAACCCTGTTCTGTTTCTAAATTCATCTTTTGGATGAATGTTATTTGATATTCTTTCTCCTCTCAATTGTTTTATGACAGTTATTGTAATTTAGCGACTACTAATGGTAATTGAAGTGGGATATCAGATGGCTTGTGATGTCACGGAACATAAACTAAAATGGCATTAAATGTTGTGGCTCTAGATTGATCCAAACAGCATTGCAGCAAAGGATGGCAGGATCCGAGAGGGAGACAGAATAATCCAGGTACTGGGATATGAAATTCATAAAGACCACCTTCTCCTGTTGAAGAATAAGTGACTAAACGTTTAATGTTGTGTGGTGGAGATAAATGGTGTTGAGATCCAGAACCGAGAGGAGGCCGTGGCCCTGTTAACCAGTGAGGAGAACCAGAATGTCTGCCTGCTTGTGGCCCGCCCTGAGATCCAGGTACGGGTTACTCAATTTGAGTAAAATCTGAATTATAGTGTTTCACTTCATTATTGTTTCTTTAACAAGGCTGTTTTCACATTATTTTATGTACATAAATAATTATATATGCATTCACAACATAATGCATGACAAATGCATAATGCATGTATTATGCATTTATGTATGTAGTTCAAAGAAAATGTTAAGCTAAAATGATCTCAAACCCTGATTTGCATTCAGAAAACTGGGGTAATGTCATTGCAGTCTTAATTTCATGAGAAACTTTTGTATCTCCACAGTATCACATTGCATTAATCAGCATGATGATAATATGAATGGGCATAGAATTAACAATATTCAGCAATATATTGCCCTTCCCTTGACCTCCACGTATCTGTCTGTTCTGCCTTTTATCATCGGGCTGTTTTTAACCAGCTGAAAGGCACCTTTGGCCGTTGGACCATTCCACTTTCTAATACACTCAGCCCTACGGTAACAGTGCCTTCTAAGGCACTTGAACATTTTGACCTTCATTCAAGCCCCTCCCTCTTCATCCACCTCCAACATGTCTTTCTCTTTGTGTTACTGTTACGCGTGTATGGGTTAGGCTTTCCCACTGATCTGATTTGTCAGTATGGCTTTTTACTGAGGTTGTATATAGTGCAGCAGTCCTGGTTGATGCAATCTCCCCCATCTGGTCTTATATCACGTGTGAGGCCAGTGTGGAAGGAGACACTCTCGCGGTAATGGTCAGAGATTGATTGCTTCTCCTGCCTTGTTTTTGCAGCTGGATGAGGGCTGGATGGACGATGACAGGAATGATTTCCTGGACGACCTGCACATGGATATGCTGGAGCAGCAGCATCACCAGGCCATGCAGTTCACTGCCAGCATGCTGCATCAGGTACCTCCGTCCCTCACTGGCGTACCAAGTGTCCAACAGGGCCGCTTGAATGAAACGATAGTTCTGTAGCCGCAAATACATTTAACCATATAAAAATGTGTATTTATAGGGACAGTTCAGCATTCAGGTTCTTAATAAGTGTTTTTAATAGATTCAAATGCTGGAAAAAAAATGTTCTTAACTTTTTTTTTTTTCTTCATAAAGTAAATGAGCATCTCTGTTTTGGCCTCTGCAGAAGAAGCTTGAGGAAGATGGTGGGACCACAGACACGGCCACACTCCTGTCTAACCACCACGAGAAGGACAGTGGGGTGGGTCGCACCGACGACAGCACGCGCAACGACGAGAGCTCGGAGCAGGAGAACCTGGCCGACGACCAGACCACCAGCTTCTCCAACACGCTGGGGAGCCGGCGAAAGCTGACCTACAGCCAGGACACCCTCGGCAGCGGGGACCTGCCCTTCAGCAGCGAGTCCTTCATCTCGGCCGACTGCGCGGACGTCGACTTTCTGGGCATCCCAGCCGACGAGTGCGAGCGTTTCCGCGAACTGCTGGAGCTGAAGTGCCAGGTGCGCAGCACCGGAGGCCTTTACTGCCCCAGCGCCGCCGCGGCCGATGAGGGCGGAGTCGATCAAGAGCTGGAGCTGTTGAACGACGAGTTGCGGAGCATCGAGCTGGAGTGCCTGAGCATCGTGCGGGCGCACAAGATGCAGCAGCTGCGCGAGCAGTACCGCGAGTCCTGGATGCTGCACAACAGCGGCTTCCGCAACTACAACACCAGCATCGACGCGCGCCGCCACGAGCTCTCCGACATCACCGAGCTGCCCGAGAAGTCCGACAAGGACAGCTCCAGCGCCTACAACACGGGCGAGAGCTGCCGCAGCACCCCGCTCACGCTGGAGCTCTCCCCGGACAACTCCCTCCGCCGGGGGGCGGAGCCCCAGGGCGCGCCGCGGCCGCCGAAGCCCCTGCCGTCGCCGGCGCAGGAGGCCTGCGGGCCCGGAAGATCTCCGGAATGCGCCGCGGCCACGGACGGACAGGAGCAGAAGCCGGAGGCCCCCGGCAAAGCCGGCCGGGGCCCCCGCTCGCCGTATAAACACGCCCACATCCCGGCCCACGCCCAGCACTACCAGAGCTACATGCAGCTGATCCAGCAGAAGTCGGCCGTGGAGTACGCGCAGAGCCAGATGAGCCTGGTCAGCATGTGCCGCGACCCGGTGCCCCCTTCCTCCACCGCGGCCGACCAGGGGCCCAAGATGGAGTGGAAGGTGAAGATCCGCAGCGACGGCACGCGCTACATCACCAAGCGGCCCGTCCGCGACAAGCTGCTGAAGGAGCGCGCCATGCGCATCCGCGAGGAGCGCAGCGGCATGACCACCGACGACGACGCCGTCAGCGAGATGAAGATGGGACGCTACTGGAGCAAGGAGGAGCGCAAGCAGCACGCCGTGCGCGCCAAGGAGCAGCGGCAGCGCCGCGAGTTCATGAAGCAGAGCCGGCTGGACTGCCTGAAGGAGCAGGCGGCCGTCGCCAGCGGCGACGAGAGGAAGGAGCCCAACATCCTGGAGCTCAGCCACAAGAAGATGATGAAGAAGCGCAACAAGAAGATCTTCGACAACTGGATGACCATCCAGGAACTGCTGACGCACGGCACCAAGTCGCCCGACGGCACGCGCGTCTACAACTCCCTGCTGTCCGTCACCACGGTGTAAATAAGACGCTACCGGTCGGGGTCCGGATTCCTGCCTCGTTCAATGCGGCAACTTTTTGTAGATAAGATGAGACTTTTTTTTTTTTTTTTTTTACCTCGAAGGAACGTGAGAGTCCCCAGTCGGAGGACGGAGGACGGCCTTAGCGAGCGTCCCACTGAACGTTTTCAGGAGGGTGGGCGTACAGCCACCTCCACCCATCGGCCCACCACCACCCTTCACCTCTACGCGTGTTCCGCCGCTGAATAATTCCGCTTGACTTTCACCGCCGGGCTTTACACCATCGCTCCATTTTTTAAAAGACGAAATCGTGTGTCCTAACTTAACAGTTACAAACATTTATGGGTTTTTTTGGTTTATTTTTCTACAAATAACTTTTATCGGTATATTACTGTTGGTACGTACATTTTACCTATTAAAACGAAGTGCAAAACTGTACAACTGCTTCATCAACAGCATACGACCCTTTTTCATCGGCTCTGGTAATTCCGTTGGATTTACTGCAATAAAGAAAAACGACATAAATAAATGACATGGTGCTACCTTTTGGATATTTTCTGTCCATGTACAAACACCAACTGCCGCTCAGATCTTTTTTTTTTTTTTTGGATAGAGAGGATGAACGTCTCCCGCGTCTAAAATCTGGGTTATTATTGTTCATTATAGCCAGCGAGTCTTTGTAGGACTTTGTAGGAGTAACACGAGCCTAACGAATCTTTAGCTAGAAAACGGAATTTGATGTCTTGTAAAATGAAAGAAATAATAAATTATTGTTTTATATTTGATGAGCTTTCAAAATATTGGCTTGCGTGTTTTCCTTGGCCTGTTTCCTGCATTGCGTCGTAGATTTCATCACTTCATTATGGATTCTGTCGGGGCGTCTGGCTGCCGACTTAGAGGTGGCGGCTCCGTTTTGAAACGAGCTGCTAAGATCCTCGCGCCATTTGGCTAATTCTTTTGCTTCAGGTCGGATGAATGACTAATGTGTTGTGTGTATTAGGTAACACCTTTTGGCAAATCACTTTATACAAGCGCAATCGTGTTTCCGTTTTTCCCATCTGAAGTCTTTTTATTCCCACTTTCCCAGTTAAATGAGGTAAAGTAGCCCGGATGTACTGGTTAAGTCAGTGTTTTCCATTGTTCTGTGAGGTTCTGCGTTTTTCTCACCGATTTCCTTCTGCTCTGTGGTCTACTCTTTTTTTCATTAATTGAAGTGATTGTCATTGTGATACACAGCACAGCACATGGTGCACACAACGAAATGTGTCCTCTGCTTTTAACCATCGCCCTTGGTGAGCAGTGGGCAGCCATGACAGGCGCCCGGGGAGCAGTGTGTGGGGACGGTGCTTTGCTCAGTGGCACCTTGGCGGTTCGGGATTCGAACCGGCAACCTTCTGATTACGGGGCCGCTTACTTAACCTCTAGACCACCACTGCCCCATTCCCCCCTATTTTCCGCCACCCTTCCTTTCAACCTCACTCTTTGATGAGTTGCTGAAGGCGTCGTACATGCAGATAAATGTGTAAGTGGCTTAGCCCAGGCATGCTGCAAGCAGCAATGCTCCGCTGCTCTCGTGGGTCAGTTCACGCTCGCCTGCGTCCTTCCAGTCAACTGGTGCCAATACCTGCACAATATCGGTAGCTTGCTAATGACATTGAGCAGACCTCATCCTGGATCTTGCTGTAGATATTGGTAGGCTGAAGCGTTAAGGCAGCAGAAGGCTCCTTTAACAGCTAATTATGTCTCGGGAACTTTGTCATCTCAGATAGATGCAGGTACACAGAGAAAAGAAACTGCAAGGATACGATGACCCCGAATACACATAGCGAAAACATACAGCATACGACAGTGCAAAACCGCAGGTGAGTAAACCAGTGGACATTACTGGAAGAAAGTTCCAGTAACTGGCTATGACGTTTAAGAGGCATCTGCTCATCTACACCTTTAAATGCACAATTTGTGTTTTGACTGCATTGGTGTGAGCAGTGAGCAGTGTTTAACAAAGCCATAATGGAGTCTCCTTTCTGCTGGAGGTCTGGGTTGGTACCATCAGCACTCCACTGACCACTTGACCCAGAGGTTACTAACGCTGACCCTTGGCTTCTTCTCATCGCTCCCAATTCAAGTGTGACAGGTCGCCGGGGTCGAAGCATGTCATGTGATCTCACACTTGAGAAGGTCTCAGAAACCCATAAAACCGAGGTGCAGCGATTGCTTTCTGCCACACATCATTGTGGGTCACTCTGGCTATGATGTGAAATTTTAAGGTGGACAGCAGGGGCATCCATCTCTGTTCCTCAGGATCTACCATCCAACATAAAAAAAAACTCAGTACTTATAAAATCTGCATTGATTTGTGATTTTGAGCTTTAAACCCACTGGATGGATTCGTGGATGGCAGGGCATCCCTAGTAAAAAGCATCGCACACCATGCTGTCATATAATTCTGAAGTACTTAAATGTCACAATTGAAGGAGGCTACATTTATACACTTAACATTAGGTGCACACACAGTCAACAGCCAACATGTAAACGGAGCACCTTGCAAAGTCATTAAATTATATATAAAAATCTAGAGTACGATTTGTAGCCAATATTTAGCCAAAGTTAGGACAGAAGGAAGCAAATTCTTCCATCCTCACAACAGTATCTGTTTCTCACAAACAAATGAAAATGAGGCAATTTGTTGGTCCTCATTAAGGATAATGGATAAAAAAGGCAAACATTTACTTTTTGGATACCGAGGTTAACATTTAGGGGTAAGGTTGGTTCAAGGCTTAGACAGTTGTGTGACATACTTAGTTACACATTTATTCTACACATGACATTCGGACTTCAAGGTACAAATCTGTGAATTTGTGCATTGGTGTATATTTTAGTATAAATGATCCCAAAACTGTCTAGAGCTCATTAGAAATATGAATACTAAAAATGAAAACAGCCTAAATGAAAAAGCTTTGTTTCTATTTCTTTGACAGCCATTCCTTATTAATTATTAGTTAATTAGATGATCCGATAAGCCAGATCTCACCAAACATGCAAAGATTTGAGAGACCTCAATCTCAGACATGTCCAGCCGTTGAGAAAAGAGTGAAAATGACGATGTTGCTGTGGCAGTGCTGTAGATTTGTGAATGGTAGCGGAACCTGGAATAGGGTAAAAAACCATTTATAACACATAGGCTGCTAGCCCGATACTCTCAGTCGTCTTGGTGACCCGGCACCTGTACGTGGCTTCTTCAGTCGGCGCTGCAGAGCGGAATAATTATAGTAGAAGAGAAGGTAGGGATGCGCTGCTTAGACGCGTCCTCCCCGTCCGCTCGGAGGTAATTGATTGCTCCTTTGTGGGCCTGGCTGAAAGCAGCGCCGCGGTGATTTATGTCCATGCTCAATCCTGCGTACACACTCGTTTAATGCCAGATAACACCATGGCAAACAAAAAAAAAGAGGGTGGGGACGGAGGGAACTCTCCTTGTCGCTCTTCTTATGGGGAAGTTAAAGTGAATCACACGCTTGGCTTTGTTTTTTTATGAAATTAAACTCTTCCTTTCTGTCCTGTCTAATGCAGTCCTCAGTAGTGGAACCAACTTCCTCCGGACATCAGAACATCCGAGTCCCTTCCCATCTTAAAATGGCATTTTTCCAGCAGGATCTATAGGACATCCCAGACTCTGTCTGAGTCCTTGTGTCAGGAAGGTGACGGCCATGGCAGGGAACGGACACATTTACTTTTAACAAAAGCACAGCATACAGCTCAGCGGGCAAATACATCTACAGACATAAAAACATTCAATGACTCGGTGGCAACTAGGCAGGACTAGATAGGACTCCTTAGACACAAGCGAGAACAATTTGGGCAGACATCAGACAACACCAGAGAACACAGATCTGGAGAGTGACACCTTGTAATGACCTTGTCCCGGTGACTGCTTTAATAGTGCTTGACTCACACTTTGACTGACCTCCTTTCTCTCATTTACATGAACAGAACTGTGATTCCAACCTTGACTTAGGGCAAAGGAAACAGAGCAAAAGTCTCAGCACCACCCACTGTTTTTTTCCCCTTGATTTACATCTCCGGCCAGAGAGATGCACATCGGTGCTCTGTAGACCATATCGGACCTTCATACCTCTGTAGCTAGATTTAAATGAACAACTCTCTGTTTAACAGAGGCCAACTTATATACTACATATTATACTGAAGAGCCCCTGCTTTACATACTAATATGGAATTAAATTGCATTGTATTGAAGGGCCCTCATCTTTGAACACATGCACACGACCCACCATCATACCCTGTTCTTTGGAACATCAGGGGGTGAAAGGATGCCCATAGCTACACACGGAGAAAATTCACTTGAACCCGTGTCTGTACCACCTACCCAGGAAAACGTGTATAAACATGTATATTTCTTGTGCAGCTAACGCACATACATCCCATGACATCCCATGATGCTAAATAAAGTATATTTTAACAGAATTTTTCAGGTTTCAACAACTGCATTTAACCTGTGGCTCAGTTTTTACTGGCTCTCAGTGGAATGGAAGGGAAATCTGGGAAATTTGCACCAGTGCCAGCAGACATAAATAAGATGGACAGTAGAAATCATTTTTAAAAATGCACATTTACTTGATTAAATGTGCTAAATATGTGCATCAGAATCGTAAAGTATTAGTCAAATAACTACATGAAAGGACTGCCGACCCATGAATTACAGGTTGCTGGCATTTCAATATACTTAAGCCAGCGTGTCTCTATTATAGAGCCACATTTCAATCACCTTAAAAGTAGGGCCCTCGTAAGCTCAGAGCGGAAATAAAATCATTGTGTTGTCCATCAGGGAATGTGCACAGTGACGTAAAATTGAGCAAACTTACTAACTGACAAACACATTTCACCACGAAGTAGCACATTTCCCCATTATTTTAGTAACGAGCAGGCTCCTTTCCCCGCTCGCATGAATGTATTGGAAGGGATGGGCTCATATTGTGTTTTCATTCGTTTATTCTTTGCTTGTATGTTCGTTTGGAAACGGCACTGCCTTGCAGACGTTATCCATCCAATTTTCCCTGTTTGCTTTATTGCTGTTCCATGAAGCATCATTGCACCGCAGTAAAGCGGAGCTGCAGCTAATAAACTGTTTGCTTGGCACGACTTGAATAGGAAAAAAAAAAAAAAACATCCCAGTTCCTAACTCGTAAACGAACTGGGAGGTCATGTGCAGACGCCGCTCCATCATCGCACGGAGCACTTAGCTCTGGCAATAAAAAAGCCAAACTCAACAGTTTCTCTGACCCTGCTCATGTCCAAGCAGAAAAGCGTAGCTGGTGCTGCTCGCCTCGCTCCACTCGTGTTCCCCTGGGCTTTCGGACGACCCCGAGCTGGACCCTTCGGCTGCCAACGCCCACGCAGAGGAGCTCTGGGAGATTCATGGAGGCCAAGCAGGGACAGGGCTGGAGGGAAATGGGAAAAAGAGGCAAGAAAGGACACGGCTGGAAGGGAATCAGAGGGATGTGTCGGCACTGGAACAGATTCTTTTCCAGTGTGTTGCAACCGTGCTATCCACCGCACAACAAGCCAGTTTTCTTGGAAGGGGTGCAGAAGAGCTCAAGATCAGTAGCAATAGACATTATGTTCTTAAAAGACTTGGAAATGTGGACTTGAGTGTTGTGAACCACCAGGGAACTGGGAAAATACACCTTTTGAAGCCTCTAGCAGCTCATTGCAACATATTTACAACACTACACAATATTATAATGATTGCGTGGTATTAAAAAAAAAAGATAAGTGCAGTGGTCCGTTCTAAAATTTGTCAGTGCTCACAAACAGAAATGAATGGTCACGGTTCCACATTACAACGCATTCTAGAATCAGAATATTATAATCATCAAGTGACTTTATAGGTCTGAAATCTGAGCTCTTTGCAAACAGGAGTCCATGTGCAATAATCAATAAATACATTAACATGTGCCTCTCCATTTCATATTCCACATAACCATCATCATCCGCTTGCCTCCAGTAAGGTTGAATCTGCTCTTTGCAAAAGATGGATTTTAGTCCAATATCACATTCAGCTTCAGAAATAAAAGACCTCCAGGTTTACTGCAGCAGCAAATAAATAAATAACGAGAAGAAGCCCCAGGAACATCAATTGCACTCCGTAGCTATTTGACCCTTGAACTTCGCATAGACATGTTAAGGTCAAAGGTCCTCCCTGCTGGCGTAGTTTACTGCTTGGAAGAGCATTAACTCATGGCTGGTCAGAGCCCTCCCTTTAGTGCATTGTGGGGGCGGGGAGTGTTCCGTGATTCTCACCAGGGTGCTCACATAAAGGAGACCCCCTATATGGGACCTCTAATGCATATGAACTTTACTGGGCCACAGCTCATTTGCTGCCCGTGTGCGTTTCAGATCTTCCGTTCACCATTGACCACAGTGATGAACATGGCTTACTGTTCAAATATTTAGCTTTAAAGGGAAAAAGATGACTGATTTAAGAGATTTTTAATATGAGCCAAGCATCTGTGCCTGGGGTGGTGTTGTGATAGATCTGACGTGAGGGTGAGAAGGTTTGAGGTTTCAGCAGATGCTTCTAGCAGCACCTCCTGGGCCGCCTCCACTGTCTTCACTCTCTCTCTTTTGCCGCAGGGTTCGAACTATTCCTCCAACCAGGAGCACAAGCACCCCCCCACCAGCAAGGCCTCAATGCAGAAAAAGAATACTGAAGCAGCCACCATCAAAAGACCAGCCTCTTTCAGAGGGGTGCGATATGAGTTCCTTTGGGAAAACCAGAAACAGAAGAGATGGCAGAGATCCTTTTAAACCTATACAGTGGGGCAAAACAAAGTGGGCCAATTGTGCAAGTTGTCCAATTTTAATAAGATGAGAGAGGTACACTTCATCATAGGTACACTTCAACTGTGAGATACAGAATCCAGGGAATCACATCAGTATGACTTTTAAAGAATTTATTGCTATAATGGTGCATAAAATAAGTATTTGGTCAATTTTAAGAGGGTTCATATTACACTACTGTTTGGTGATGGCGAGGTTCATACACTACACGATTCTACACCCTCAACTGATCTGTTGCTAATAAGCTAATATGGGTCAAGAAATTGACTGCCACAGCAGGCTAGATATCTGGTCAAAATTGAGCATCTTTGGCAATATTCATAAATTGCAACTGGCAATTTACAATAATATGTGGGACAACAAAGACGGCACTTCTGCTTTAATGCCAGAGTTCAGATGAACTGACTTTCAGCATGCTTTCAAATGTTTGTGATCTTCCAAACATTGCCTGTGTGTCATGCCATTGATGGTCTTTTAACATATTCACAATGGCTGCTTTAATGTCTTGTTAAATTTATTGCAGGTCCTTAACTTGACTGATGCCGGGCGGGACTGATACCAGGCCTCTATTCAAAAGGAGAATTCAAATGTTAATCCAAGAAAGGTTTACATGTCTGATTCTTTACAATGAGCAAACAGGGTCCTGTTTTCACATAACGTTCCAATATTCCATGGCAAAAACAAGCAAAAGCGTGAAAGAAAAGAGCTACCATCCACCAAGAAGACAAACGTTGCTGCTAATTATCCTCTTCAGTCAACCTGCCGATTCAGAAAATTGACTTCTCGACATGGGCCAGAAAGTGCCACAAAATTCAGGCAAATCCAGCCGAACAAACAACAAACCTGATGTGGGGGTTGGTGCATTCCATAGTATTTCACTCAAAACAATGTAGACAACAGAGTAGGTTTATTGACAGTCAGAAGAAACAGTGTCTCCCATGGGAGATAACGTGAAGCTTCCAGCAGAGCAGGGGAGTCAGCAAAAGGGTTAAATGCTGATTTGAAGAGCCTCTGCCTATTCTAAATCCCACACTAGGCACCGTCTTTAGCCCTCATTGATTTACCATATACCTCCCGTGCTCCTGAATGCCCCCTGCGCACGGCAATGAAGAACCCGTCATTGCTTGTGAATGGGCTGAGATCGATAATGCATTGAGTGCCATCTCTGGGGGTGAGATGTTTATGTGTGATTAAGTGAGAGAAGGGCATGACAGTTTACTAAAATTGACTGGATAGTACACCCGCTTGTAAGCACTTCCCATGTGACATGGCAATCATTTAAGAAGGATGCATAGAAAGGGTTACTCCGGAAAGGGTTACTTTATGTTGGTCCTGTGTAAAGTTTCCTGGTCGTGTTCACCTGTATGTGATTGTATAAAGCTGCCCTGTTCGTGTCTGTTTGCCGTCGGGTCATTGTTACTTGTTACTGGATGTTCACCATGTATTAAAACCCTGTTTCGTGACGTTGTGCGTATGAGTCCTTCTTCATCGCCATGTCCAGCCATTGTTCCAGATCTACTGCCTTGCCATGTCAAACCAGTGTGACAGATGTGCATTACTTCAAATGCTACCATGCTTTTCTGAATCTTGCGGTTAGTCTTTGGTAACACATGCCTAGAAATACTTAAGAACCTTTTGTTATGAACTTATATATATTTTTTTCTGTTTCTATGTGTTGTCATTGTAGTAAAAATCTGACTTTGTGGTCTCAACCCTAACTATTCTGTTATGCATTATGTAATCATGTATCTCCTTTAGATGGTCACCCATCATTTTGTCTCCGACCCAATGGGAACTATTTTAAAAATGCCAGTATGTGTGGGGGCTTGATTGCTTGGGCAAGCTAAAGGCAGTGGTGGCCTAGCAGATAAGGAAACTGACCAATAATCAGAAGGTTGCTGGTTTAAATCCCGGTCTGCCAAGATGACACTGAGGTGCCACTGAGCAAAGCACCATCCCCACACACTGCTCCCTGGGTGATGGTTAAAAGCAGAGGACACGGTTCGTTGTGTCACCGTGTGATGTGCTGCTGTGTTCAATCACTTCACTTAAAGGCGTCTTCATGATTTACAAAAATAAATATCGGCATCTTGATGAACCATCATTAAAGATCAAAGATTCTTGTTTTTTGTGTACTTTTTGGTAAATCCCGAGGACACCTTTGACTAGCAAACAAGCCGCACATTTAACACTGCACCACTTTTAAAGTAGTACCCTATATGTAAACATACATTAAGAAGAATATTTCGCACAGCAAATTTCTTAGTAGACTCAGCATGATGTAGTTTCCTTTGGGATTGTTTTGCTGTAGTGTACCAGGCAGGATACAGGTTCAAGGGACAAAGTACTATTAAAAATCCATTATTTCTAATGTAATTACAGCCATTGTGCACTAGTGGATGTTTTCATTAACTCTGAATTATACGAGTACAACAACATTACTGTGGGCAGGATGGCCTGTGCCCTGGTATGCCTGGCTTTCGCCATGTCAAGCTGATTGTATGATAGAAACCCACGGGTGCTGTTAACTTGGATATTTGAGGGGATGTTTGCTTGTATGGTCTGGTTCTTGCTGGCCATTTCCAAACCCAGACACAACACGCTCCTGATGTTTTTCTCCGACAGCACTGCTGCCTTGCCAGCCTAACAAGCTCTGCCTCAGCAAACAGCCTGGCTGAGCTTTTTTGGCCGCAAACGCTGGCTTTCAGTGATGAAATGGCACAAAAGGGTCTTTATTCACACTTCTTTACGGCCTGGTGCAAAGTGCGGCCTTCCTCTTGCACGAAATGCTCACTAAAAGCCTTCACCGTGGAAACATCAGCCCTAAACTGTTATTAACCGCGGAGGCTGTGTGGAAGAGCCAGGACCCCAGGAGCTTCTACAGTCAATTATGCGCACTTCATCAGGCTCTCAGGGAGGCTGCAACCTACGTAGCCAACTCTGTCATCGAAATCCGTGCATTACTTCAAATGCTGCCACGCTTTTCTGAATCTACTTGGGGTAAACCGTTAGGTAACACATGCCTAGAAATACTCAAGCACTTTCCTTATGCATTTTAATCGTATCTATATTTATCTGTGGTCACAAACCAAAAATGACGTTTTAATTTCATCATGCCTGTATCTCCTTCTTCAGATAAATAGCAAGATGACAGTCACCCCTGTCGGTGTCTCCCGCCCGATGCACATTTGAACCCCTGTCTTCAGCGATTTCCTATGTTCCTGTGTATATAAGCCTGGCTTATATCCTGTCTCCACAAGGTGAAGCTTGTGCGAGTGTTGCTTGTGCATGTAAGTTCTGTCTTAGCCCTCGAGACGCTGGTAATAAAACAAAATTGTCTTGCGCTTCCCTTCACGCAACGTCTGTGCATTTGCAAACAGCCACATTGAACACAACAGCCTAATTCTCGATAATTCTCACCACGCAGTAGCAACAACAGCTTCAAATAACAGTCATCGCAACACTACCAGGACTGGACGTTACCACGAGGACCACGCAGCCTCATCGCCGCTTCAGTCGAAAAATATAATTTACAGAGCATGATCCTCCCACTGTGAATTCCAGCCAACGTTCCATGACACATAGGGTTTCGTAACTTTGTAGATCCTGACGGTCATAAAACCGTCCCGTCAGATGCCTTTCTGCAGGCGATTTTTCTCTCTTCTGCTTCTCCTCCCCCAGTGCTAACTGTGACACAACAACAGCCCAAACTATTCTACATTCTCTGATTGCTTTTGCAACAGAGGTGTTGATGAAGCTAGGAATCACAAGAGCATTTAACCTTTTTCACGCCAATAAAAACGAGAAGGGAAGTAAACACAAAGGAAAGGAAATCAAATTTTTCATTATAGCAGTTCATTATACTGCTTCTTGGATGATCATGTGTAGGAGCACAATATTTCACTAACAACCATAATAGTAATATAATAGCGATAATAAAAATAAAATGTGGCTTTAGAATGGCTATGTTTTCAGGAACATCAACAAAAGACCTGCCAGAACTGCCACGCCGATGTATTTCACTGCTATAACTACGCATGTGACAAATGGCGGGCCACATCTGCCGTTCACTCGCCTGTGCTCAGTTCTCCTTTTCAATGTTTTTTTTTAACTCAAATTCTAATTTTATTTGTCACATGCACAGTCATACACGGTATGATACACAGTGAAATGCTTTAGCGACCGCTACAGACCGCAGTATTGCAAATATTGCAAGTACACAATGAACCAACATGCAAATATTGCAAACATAACCAAATAACATAACATAAAATATGTGTAACAGGTAGGGGGTGAAGGTAAAAAAGTTTTTTAAAAATTATGTCATGTAAACCTGTGTAAAACAGGTGCCAGATCTTGAAGTTGATAAGATCAAAAGGTGTAAAAAAATAAAAAAAAGTATGTGGCCCTGTCGGATATAAACAGTTCAGGCTTTAAATTGCTCAAGTGACCTTGTTGTTTCTTTTTTACGGTGGGCCTGATGACGCCACTCACTCACTCAACAATTAGCCGGCTCTGGCGTCTCAGGGACTGTTGAAGCACGTCGAAAGAGTCATGGCTGTGGGCACGGCTGCTGAAAATATGCGCGTAAAACACGGGAGCCGTCCAGGAGCCTGCGAGACTTTGAAGACGGTTCAGGTTCGTGGGCGTGAGTTCAGCTGGGATTGGGCCGGAGAGCCGGACGGGCACGTCTACGAGTCGGCCTCCTTGTTTACTCCCCGTCACCCGCTAACACAGCGAGAACAGGTGTCGTCCTGATTTACGACACGAAAGCGATCATTTTCCTATCGCTTCGTCTAGCAGCGCCGCCGTGTGTGTCTGTCTTTCATGTTCAAAAAAGTGGGAAAGGTACACGGCAGGGACGGATTTTTCGCTCGTAATGTCCACATAATGACGGGCGGGTAGAGGAAACTCGACGCCCACTCTCACGTTTGATGCCAGTCTGACAGGTTAGTGGCAGTTCAAACAACAGTTATGTGAGAACGGCGCCACTTCTCACCCCCGCAGCAGTCGGAATACAACGAACCCCGGGGCCCGAGATCCCGCACAGGCCCACCCCGTAACCATTAGCGTGCGCTGGCTCAAAACTAGACGTCCCACCCCGTCTGGTTTCTTTACGGATAGTACATGGCGTCCAACAGTCCCCTGTTTGCCTGGACAATAAAACTTGACATTGACCCAGAAACCAGGCAACTGTTCTGATCTGAGACCAGTCTGGCATGCAGACATCTCGCGTGCTAATCCATGTTGTTTGTGTGGATTTTTCTGATGAATTCATTTCATGTCAGATTAATTAGTTACAATTGGTAATCGTTTCATTTGGACAAACATGCCACACACCCGTGCTAACAGCACCAAGATGCCTTACGAAAAAGTGAATAAATGAAGTGCTTGTTATTGTGATACACAGCACAGCACACGGTGACACAACGAAATGTGTCCTCTGCTTTTAACCATCACCCTCGGTGAGCAGTGGGTGGCCATGACAGGTGCCCGGGGAGCAGTGTGTGGGGACGGTGCTTTTGTTCAGTGGCACCTCGGCGGATTGTGATTCGATCCGGCGCCCTTCTGATTATGAAGCCGCTTCCTTAACCGCTAGGCCACCACTGGCCAACTCTCACATTTGATGGGTTAATCCTTCATTTCTGTTTCCATGGCAAGCAAGGGCGTGGCTAAGAGTTGAAGATGGTGATGACGTCTTTGTCTATCTGCTAGTTGTAGAAGATTCTATTTTGTTTTTATTAGTGCGTTAACACCATTTGTTACATCAATTTGTAACCCATGTCTGCAACCTTATCCCAGTCCCTGACTGTTAAATGGTTGTATGTTCTAATGGTGGACATGATTTAACTCAAAAGTCTCTTTTGGTTGAGATAATATAACATCATAAAAATAAAAATAAAGAAGGTGAAAAAAAAGGCCCACTCTGCCTTATCAGTCTCTTTAATTAAAAGTACTGAACGAATCAATACAATGAGACCAAAGCCAGTCTGTGACTCCAATACTCTTCATTCCTAAACTTCATTTAAAATGACTTCGCCGAAGAAGCAGCGGTGCGGGCTCGCGCCGAAGGGCGCAGAGGGCCATGAAAAATCCCCGCGCCTCGTATCAGCCGCTCCAGGCAGACAGTCGGCGTCTCCATTTCAGGGAAGGCTAATCGCGTTAGTCCAGCCCTAGGAAACTAAACACCACCCTCTATTGGATGACACGGAGATTGTGCGTTGGCACGGCTGACCCCTCTGCAACAAGTCAGGACGGAAGACCCCCTTTTAAGTTTTTGACGGCCAAATAGGCCTGCACTTCTTCCACTTTTTGTTGAAGGGTTCAATTTGGCCAGAGCTAAAGGTCAAAGGGCATTCATTATTTTTGTGTTTTTAACTGTTTTACTTTTACAGCACATTACATTCAAAGCAACAATGTTTTTACACTGACAAGGGATTCTTTAGACCTTCATACTGTTCATTTTATTAAATCAATTTGTCCAAAGCTTCCTACTGCTTACAACCAGAATGACATGTTGCTTTTGTACAAATCTGTTGATCTTCTATTGAGAACTGATTCCTTTTGAAGACATCACCATAAGGTCAACATAAGGTTGTGTTCTGTACTACTTGATAATACTGTCATTCTTATAATTGAATTAAGGAAAGTACTTTTTTTTTTTTATCAAATAGCCTAATTGGTTTTCACTTTTTGAACTTTTGGTTTCTTCACAGCGCTAAACCAGATCAACAACTGCAACAGCAAAAGAGAACTTCTCCCACATCTGGCAAATGTTTGCACCACAATTACACAATAAAAATGTCTTACACCACCCCATACTAAACTAAAGGTGTTTAAAATTTCAGTTCATTATTGAGAATGAGCAACTGAATCCCTAATAACACTAATAACCCTAGCGCACGAAAGGTCATTCCAAAATGGCCTTAAATCTTTTTATTGGTTCGTTTATAATTTACCCTTGTGCTCCGATTAGAACACATCACATATAATTAGCATTTAAATTAGACTTCAAATTAGTCTTCAGATGCAGATAACCACAACAGTAATATATAATGTTGTGATAATACAGTAGCACCACAATAGTCCACAATCACTACCGACTGATAACATGAAGCAGCCTTCACTGCGTCTAATCCAACCTTTACTGCTTGATAACATGATTGCCAGTGAGAAAGCAGCACAAATAACATGTAAAATGCTTGTATTTCACTCATTGCATTGATTGTATCTCCTTTGAAACAGGGCAGGTAAATGGTACATGCGTGGTGTATTTTAGGCATAGTGAGCAACTACTATAGGAAAGGAATAGAGTAGAATTCTTCAACTAATCGATCACTTCTCTTAAGTATCTGTTTCTCTTGTCTGCACTTTATATTGTGTCCTGGCTGCTGTGTGCATGAGTAGAGGACTGAAAATCCACAGATACGCCCTCAACGCGTGGCCTTTCCTGCTGATATTCAGGCTCAGTAACTCCTCGTTCCAAAGTCTGTTTCAGACGGCGAGTATACATTCAGTAACAGCCCGTGCCACGTATGAGGCCGGATCACATTACGGCCCATCTGAGTTAAAGCCTCACCCTATTCCCTCATCACAGCACTGTATTTCCCAGCAGACTGGCACCCAGAGTCTCTAGCTTTACATCAATGCAGGATTTACGTGATTGGTGCGAGAGGAAAACTAGAGGTCAAAACGAGAGGTCAGTTACATACTTGATAGTAAAAGATTTGTTCAAGATTCATTTAAGATTTGTTATGAATATGTGTGATATTTTCTTCTGTGAACACCGAAGCCAAGGTATCGTGTCAGAAACCCCACTCCTTTGTACCACACTATTTCACAACTCACTTGAAAGCGGTTGAACACACAAAAACAAATCTGCCAACTGTAATGAATCTTCTGTACCGAAAACTTTATTTACACGGTATTGAAAGGACACGCATTCAGGTATACACCAAAAAAAGAAAAAAAAAAAAAATACAATTATTCTTGAATTCACAGAAGCAGTGAACACATTTTGTAATCTACAAAAGTCTACTATACAGAAATTTAAAAATTCTAAAAAAAAAAAAAAAAAAAAAAAAAAAAAAAAAACACATCTTGGAGCCAGTTATTGTTCTGTCAGTGAAAAAGCGGTCACAGGGCACATTACACAGGTCATAAATTGTGCATACAAACTGCCCCACCCAGAAAACTGGCAACCAACAACATTTTTTTTATTTATTTATTTTTGTTATATTTATTTTTATTAATCAAAAATAGGTTATTAAATTGAAATGTCTATAAATTAAGGTCAATGAATTAACTCAACGTTGTAATTTACATCTGACATCAAGTAAAAGTCGCCATGTTAGCTTTCTCCTTCAACACAGATGGGCAGTGGTGAAAAAGTGCGACTCATCTGAGATACGCTGAAGCTGCGAGCCACGCCTCTTCTCCTCCTGCTGCCCAAGAACAAGCAAATGAAAGGAACACCTAGCATAGCTTTGCCACTGGCTAACAGAGTTTTGCCCTGGAGCTTAGAGGAGAGGGAACACAAGGGGTACAGCAGACTCAGAGGAACAGTAGAATTTCGAAACATTTGTAGTACCCTCCCTTAGACAGAAGGCTTTGTACAATAGAACAAATGGAAAAAAAACATGCCAGGAAATGAGTGGAGGGAAAAAAAAAAAAAAAAAAAAAAAAAAAAAAAAAAGTGCTGAATCTTTGGGGGTGACTGCATATATTACTTAAAGGTCACCTTTACCGATCCTAGTGTGATGATTTATAACTGCGTTGGAGTAGAGAATTAATGTAGATGAACATGGCAGTAGTATTGATGATCCATAAAAGAACTTTGAAGATAACTTTGAAAAAAAAAAAAAAAAAAACGTAAAACCTTGAAAGTATAAGAAAGGAGTAGTAGTAAAGGAAAGGAGATTCACGTATTAAACCCAAAGAGGAGTGGCCATGGAGACTCAGGCCCTGTTAGACCAAGGCGCTACCGGCGGAGTACAGATTAGGGTAGGGAACAATGGAAGGCAACTCTGGCATGTTCCTCATGTCAGATAAAGGGGCTTTTTGGATCAGAGTTGAAGCCCCAGATGGGTCAATGGGGTGGGGTTTAGTAGGTGAATGGAGAGCTGGGGGATGGAGTCTTTATTCCTGCTCCATGGGCTCCTCAGCCGAGTTCTGTGGGTCTGAGGACAAGGCGCCCTCTGTTGGGGGTTGTGTGGTACTGTCAGAAGGGGCAGGGCTGGTATCCTCTCCCTCCTCACTACTACTGCTGCTGCTGCTGCTGCTGCTGCTGCTGTTACTGCTGCTGCTGACTGGCTCGCTGCTCTCAGTTCCCCCGTCAGCCTGCTCCGGGCTGGACGTTGCATCTGATGGCGCCGTCTGCTCCGACTGGTCCATGTCACTGGCCTCGTCCGAAGAGCTTGAGCCACACGGCACCTCCCTCTCAGCACGGGCCTCAGTCTCAGCCTCTTTCACTGCTTCACAGCTTTCTTCTGTGGTAGAATCTGTCTGGGTACTGGAGGGCTCTGTAGGACAGATAGTCAGTCAGCAGAGACAATTGCTGGTAACCAGCTAACAAGCTTCATATCATATGAGCAGCTCATTTCAATGACTCAAAACTAAGACAAGCCCTGGTCAAGGCATATTTTACTAATACGCAACACTGATCATCCCAATGTCTGAAATGCAAGAACTTTTAACATTCTTATCCAACAGACACGCATGTCCTTACATCACTGGATCACAGCTCATATTAGTATTTGCTTGAGATGTAAAGTTCAACCTTGGTAATCTGATGGTGTCACAGCAGCTACGTCAGCCTCTTCTCCTCTCTCACTCTTCTGTGACACGGAGGACGGAGACTCTTCCTCCGACATGTCTGAGGAGCTCTCAGCATGCACAGACTGGAGTGTTCCCCCCGCCGATTCCTCCTCTTCTTCATCATCATCACCTTCCTCTTCCTCTTCATCAATCTCATTCAGGAACTTCAACCTCTTCACCTCTGGCTGGTCGTCCTCCATCTCCTCATCATCCTCCTGATGTTTACTCTTTAATGCACCTTCTGCCAAGGAAGTTGTGCTAGAAAGACATATTCATGAAAATTATCAGCATTAAATTTAACGAGTTCCAAATTCAGCAGTATAATTTGGGAGTTTTTGCATGAAGACAGTACCTATGGAGTTTGCTGTGACCTGAATTGGGGTCTTTATTTTCTGTGCTGTCTGGCAGACCGTTTGTGGCTAAGGAACTGGACAAGGAAAGCTTCGGTCGTGTGAGTGGTCTAGGAGTCCCAGGGCCATTCGCCTTCCTGGGGGAGAAACAGAATAAGGGGTCAAACAGAGGGGACAGGCTGCTACAAATGGTAAGGGGGGGAGAAAAAAAAAAAAAAAAGTCCTTATTTTATTTAACATACCTCTCTGTTAAAGTGGGTGGATTCCCAGGCACCATCACACCATTCATTCTGTTCACACCAAAGCACCCATTTCTCCTTCACAGGTGGAGAAAGAAAAATGAGCCTTTATCAACAAAACCGTACAGGCCTGAGTAAGACTGAGAATCCTACATCATCTGGGTAATCACAAAAACAAGACCAGTAGATGCCACTAAATACAAAATTCTGTTACAAATTTAAATTAGTCCAAGTATTGTAATTAGTCTTAAATTTAGGCCAATACAGTAATTCATTAATCAAAAGAATGGGGGAAATATCAGTCACTTACTCAGAGGTGGGATGTACACAGCTGACCACCATCACATTCTAAGAAAAGCAAAATCTACCATTACAAAAATGGCACAACAAACGCGGCTGTTTTCACAAATGTGTCAGACCATCCAAATCTGACAAACTACTTTATTTAAAGAGTTCTCTAAGCGTTCCCACCTTTTCCAAACCTCTGAGGAACTTTTCTGTTCCTGTATAGTTTCTTTTGGGCTCTGTAAGCAGCTCACACAGGCGTTGGATGGTGAAAGGAATTCTAAATGATGACGAAAGGAAAAAACACAGTTTATTTTAAATACACCAAACAAAGCTCTAACAAAAGCTTCAAAATATTTTCCACTTTTAAAAACTAAAACCATCAATTCAGATGGGTCGTTGAATCTATTGAAGTAGAACCTCAGATGCATTTCCTTGTTTGCTATGAGAAAACAGCTTTCTGGTAAAATGGTGATTGTGTTTAGGTGATTGTAGAATTGAAACCATTCCAACTAGTCCAACTTAAAATAGTGGATATTTAAGACAATTATACTTCAGTTTATCGGAATGATAAAAGGACCTAAAATCACTATCACAAAAATGCAGCAATCAATGTGCCAAAAAAATTATAATAATGTATACATAATAAATAAGCAATAATTAGCCATAGGAATCAGCAATTAATTTAATTAATTAAATTAATCAACACTTACCCAGTATATCCATTAACAATCTTTAGAATCCGTTCTTTCATCTCATCAAAGGGAATGCACTCCACGTTGGGGTTGGATGGGCCTCGCTGTTCTGGGGCAGAAGCCCTAAAATCATCCATCACTTTTTCAAGCTTGAAGAGAAAATAGCTCTTGAACTGGGACCACTGAATCCTAGGAAGCAAAAAAAACAAACACACACTTTATAAGACATAGCAGTGAACAAGTTGTAATATTTAATCATAGAACAGAATTTATTTCATGTGCTATACACAGCATTTGATATTTATGAACACACATTATAAATGCTGCAGATCAACAGTCCGCAAACACCAGGCCATGGAACATTTGCACTTGAAATTGGTTGTTGCATATTAACTACTGGGGCCTGCATTGTGTTTTACCAGGAAAAAGACCAGATCATCTCCTCTCTTGCTCCTCTTAATCACACTTATCTCCGTTATAGTTTTGATCCTGAATTAGTTATGCCCACAAGCTAACCCGAGCTGGAAGAGTTCGAAACTTCCACGGATCCCTTGTGCATTACGAAGAGCAAGAATTTATCATCGCTGTACAGGAAACCCCCTGTATCCCTTAGTACAGTGGTTCTCAACTGGTGGGGCACGCCCGAGTAGGCTACAGGAAGGGAGGGGGAAAAATGCAAAAAAAAAAATTGGAAAATTTTGAAATTTAACTGTAGTATGTCAATTTAGTTTATTTGTGTGTGCTGCGCTCATAGAAAACGGCGCTCATTTGTTTGATTTCTCCTCGAGAAGCCTCTAAAGTTTAAGGTCCTTGCACCCTGACTGAGTCCGAACTGTCGTATTCATTTTTCATATTCGTAATTTGGTGGCTCTCAATAGTCAAAAACACCCTGCAAAATATTTGCTACGGATACGAAAAATGCCAAAAATCAAACCATACGAATTCATTTTTATGATGGACGGACATTGCAGAGGCTGCAAACGTGAAGTTGTATTCCGTTTTTGGGTGTACTGGGGCCCCAACTGCAATGAACCAGGTTTGGGGCAGCTTGCAAAAGGTTGAGTACCCCTGTATTAGTGGAATAACCCTCATGATCGCTACAAAAAAAGCATAGGAAGGCTATCCCCACAAAACCTGACTTACTCCCCTCCTTGTTCCAGGCAGTGCAGGACTTACTACACTGTTTATGTGGCTCGCTAATCGGGTCATGGGTTGATCTTGTTGTGCAACAGCTCCCTGCCTCCTACTACACAGCAGCACGCCGGCGGGAAGGTTCTACTTACTTGGTCTCTCCTGTTTTGGCGACGTGACACAGGAACTGGTCGAGCGCAGTGGAAACCTCTTTCTTCCCCTTCTTCTCAAAGCCTGGGACGCAGGGGTCTTACCATTAAAAACGTCAATTCACTTTCAAGGCATTGCAATTACCTTTTTTTATTATCAACGCAGCCTGCTAAAGTTAATTTGTTTTAACGCCGGATCGAAATGTAAACCCATCTTACCGGCAGAAACGATTCGAGCCGGAAATCTAACAGGCTTGACACTACAGACGAACTGTAAGTGGTTACGAGTGGTGGCAGTAAAGCCGCCCGACCGCCTTCACACCAGACCGAGAACATGTTGGGTAGAACGAAACCAAGCGGGTTTAATTGTATTAGTGTCTGCAACGACCACACATCCAGTCTGGAAAGTTATATTACTCGGCAAAATGAAGGTCTCCTGCAATGTAGGTGGCTAAGCTGGCTCTGTTTTGCCAGTGTGAGCAGGCTAATAGCCGGCTTTCTGCGCGCTTAGCGGTAGCCAAGTGTTTTCCATCAAGTCAGCAAGGTGCTCGTATAAACGGACAGTGGCTTCTGCGAAACGCCACGACGCTTCGAAACTTAGAGCGACGCGGCGAGTCTAAACAACCGCTGAGAGTTAAAAGGTTCGCAAAGCTAACCAATTAGCCCGACGGCTAACTAGCTAGCGTTAGCCTTAGCCTAGTGGAAAAAGCAAGATCTCGTTGTTCGACTTCAGCCTAGACACCTCGAAAGGAGAACACGGGGAAATCATCACCTTTCACGGCTTCCAAAAGGGTGTCGATTTCCATGCTCGGCGCTATTTGGTTAACCTAGAGTCCAGCCGGAGAAAGAGTGCTATCGGCCGCCTAGAGACAAGCAGAAAAAAAGTGGAAAGGAAAAAATATTTCAATATGGCGCTCGTGACGTCACGGCCTGCCGAGGACTGACAGTACAGGTGGCGTCTGGAATATTATATAGAGTTCCGTTATAATGTATAGATTATTATATAGAGTTCCGTTATCATATGTAGAATATTATATAGAGTTCCGAGTTAAGTATATAAACACTATGAGGCAGTATGGATATACACTTGAAAACTACGCTGTTTTTTCAATACAATTTGCTTCACCAGATTCGGTACAGACTCCAGGTAAAAGGTTTCTATTCTATTCATGACGGCCTGATGTTTTAAAACGTCGAGAGTCTTTGCTCTCAGACTTGGTAATTGGCCAATATTTAAAATAGCATTTTTGCAACCGTGTCAGGCAACAAAAAAATATTTTATTATGACAAAGCATGAAGGTGTTTAATGGATGTTTTTGTATTAGAAATTACTCATTTTGCTGGACAAATAAAATTCCTTATGTAGGAAATGAATAGGAATATCACAGGAAATAAATACCGTATTGGTCCACTAAAAATATGTAATAAACAACATATAATGTCATTTATAATGCATTTACCACTGAAACCTTTACTCAGATTTCTAAATGTAACATTAGTTTTGTTCTAATATGTAAATATAGTCAGAAAAAATAGTAAGACATACAGATTTAATACTGTTGACTTGTTGTATACTGAGGTAACATGATTTAGTTCCATGTATCAAAGACAGTTGAATGAATAGACAAAGCATTCATTTCTGGTAGTAATATGAAAAACATATTCTCTTTATTGCAGTTCATGCTCTTTATTTCATTTTCTTCATGCAACAATATAACTGACATGTCTATATTACAAAAGTATACATTCATATACAGAATCTGTGGTTCCCTTATTATAAAAAAAAAATCCCATATTTATAATTTTTCTTGCCTGCTTCCAGTTTGAAAATAAGGAGATTTGAACAATGCTATAAATGAACAAAGAGGTAACTGAAGACATGATTTTGCAGTGGAGTTCACTGACACGCGTCGTTACTGTTACGTAATATACATCACATCTTTCATGAATTCACAGTAATACAATAAAAACATGGTTGATGATATGAACAGATTGAAAGTCTTATAAACATCAGATAGTTTAAAATGAAACTGCAAGGTATCTTAATAAGCATTGGACAATGATGAGATGCGTCCTTTTGTAACAAACTGGCACTTTGACAAAACAAACAACATAAAAAGTAGGTTTTAATACTGATATTTAGCAAGTGTTCTGTACCTCAGTGGTCACATATAAAACTTGTGAGGTTGTCTTCACATTAGCATGGAGTTATCATTTACTATTTAAAAGGATCTGATTTATCAGTGATGAGGAAATGGCAGCTCCTGAAGTAGGCCGACATTAATATTATGAACACAGTGAACAACGTGTCATATATCTATAACCCATAGAATTGAGCCAAATCAATGTGTTTTTTTAATGGTTGAAATAAACATCATCATACATATAAATATGTTTCAATATAAATAATATCCAATCGTATGTTCTGTCTGTTCTATGATTATAGTGATTATAGTAAAATGTTATGGTAATAAGAATTTATGACGTATAACCACAAATGCATTATTAAGAAGGATAACATGACTTGGATGAGTGCAAAAATCTGAACTAGATTTTTTTTTCTGATGCCTGAAAATTCCAATAAAGTTATTTTTCTAAAAAGATTGTGCACATTTGGGGCCAGATTTGTGGTGCTATAAGAAATTATAGTGCATGTGCTAATGTAACATTAAGTAATCTGTATATTGCAGAAGGAGATTGTAAACACCCACCCAGCCACAACGTTTGAAATGGAAGAGATGAATGACAGCTCTCAAACACCATATTTTCTCGTTTGAAATTACTTAAACCCTCTCCGTTTTCTTGGATTCTAATAGCCCTTAGGGCTGTGTGTGAACATCACAAACAATTTCTGCAATAGTCATCTTGGGACACCCAGGTTGAGCTTTAATTCTCACTGGCAAACACTACCAGTACCCTATAGGGCCTCCAAAATACCCACAAGGTTTTGAGTAACATTCATTTCAATTTTAAACCAGCTATGTTCTCAGATCTTAAAGTTTGAGTATTTTACACAATAAAACATGGCTTTCCACACTGGATTCCAGCATCTTACAATGTCCAAACCTCAGAAAGTTGTCTGGGTTTCTGCTTCATCAGAAGTTTGAACAGATCTGGCGTTCGGGTGCTGCACAGCACTTACCCCTGCCATTGTCACATCTTTCACAGAAAGACTCCCGTTGTTTGTGTAGGAAAAGATATAGTGGTTACTCGGGTGGAGCTTTCACATGCCTGATGACCTTCCGTTCGTATACAGTCCTCATGGTCTTCTCCACCTGCTTTAGAAACACCTGAGGAATTCGACCGCACAGGGTATTGACGGTGTCCAAAAACTTTGTCTGAAGAGGGAAGAAAAGGGACTGGAAAAGGTTCTCCTCTAAAGGATACTGTAAACCATGAAAAAAGCAAAAAAAATAACTTGTATTAATATGCAAAATAGTAATATGTTTTAAAAACCTGCAATATTGAGATATAGGACCATTGTTGCAAATATAAATCTTTCAAATGTGAGGATGTGATGCCAGGTTTCATGGCGGGCTGGGAAATATTTTTTTTCTACTACTCTACCACTACTCAAGGAGACACTGAAGGAGAATAAGATATGAACACTACGGGCACTGACTTCTAATAGACTTTTCTCCCTTCTTTTAAACTGCAGACCAACAAAAGCAGTGCAGCAAGACAAATACATCAATTATCATGTTCAAAGATCAGACCCAGCATTCTAATTGGAAATAAAAAAAAAAAGACTAAATCTCCGACCATTACTCTATATTATGTAGTGTATATTATAGTTGACCAGATAAAAATATTTGCCTGACTGAACATTTTCTATATATATATATGTATGTGTTTGTGTGTGTGTGTGTGTGTGTGTGTGTGTGTGTGTGTATATATATATATATATAAATGGATATTTATTTTTTTTTTTTTTAAGATCTCTGAGCCTCTTTACTGAAATAGCTATGTAAATATACAATATAACATTTGATTATTTTAATGATTATTTCATTACAAAATTTATTGATTGTCAGTCCTAATGTGTGTGCGTTTAATAATTCAATTCACATGTTGCTTTTGATAACTCACATCATGGATAGCATCATACACTACTTTAAAGGCTGGTTGCTTATCGTCATGGTAAACACCACGGTTCCCATGCAGGATGGACACGCCCTCCTCCTCTGCTCCTCTGCAGTTGCTACCATACATGCAGTGGTCAGGTCTGTAGTTCCACTGGCATGGGAAAGTGTAGAGTGACTCTAAACACACACACACAACTACCTGAACAAACTAGAAAATAAACACATGTACATACATTAACAAAATATGGAAGGAACTGAACACTGTCCACTAGAGAAGCAGACTGTGTGACCACTGTACCCACATTTTTTTCACTCTTTGTTATATTGCAGCAATTTTTTGCAATTATTAAAGTTCTTTTTTTCCCTCATTATTGTGCACACAGCACCCCATAGACAGAAAAACACAAAATTGTTGACATTTTTGCAGATTTATCAACAAAGAAAAATATCACATGGTTCTAAGTATTAAGACCCTTTGCTCAGTATTTTGTAGAAACACCATTTTTTATCTTTTTTGGGAAAGATGCAAAATGTTTTTCACACACGGATTTGGGGATCCTCTGCCATTCCTCCTTGCAGATCCTCTCCAGTTCTGACAGGTTGGATGGTAAACGTTGGTGGACAGCCATTTTTAGGTCGCTCCAGAGATGCTCAATTGTGTTTAAGTCAGGACTCTGTGTGGGCCATTCAAAAACGGTCACAGAGTTGTTGTGAAGCCACTCCATTATTTTAGCTGTGTGCTTAGGGTCATTGTCTTGTTTGGAAGGTAAACCTTCATCCCAATCTGAGGTCCTGAGCACTTTGAAGAAGGTTTTTCGTCCAGCAAATCACTGTACTTGACTGTGTAAGAATGGACATCGCAGGAGCCTGTTTTTGTCTTGCATAACAGATGTCTGCAGGGGGAAGTGTGACATTCCTGTGTCGATGGTTGTGGGTGAAGATTCGACACCCCGGTTTTTACATGCCTTTTGTCCGACATCAACGTGTGAAGTATCAGCCGTCAGGACCGCCCACCCTCTTTGTCTTCCCCAAATGGGAGGCACCGGGGGGGCGTGACATCAGAAACAACAGGTTCTGATTGGTCAGTGACAACTTCCTGTAGGCCAGTGACAACCTCCTGTAGGCCAGGGGTATAAAAGTCTGCACACATGTGGAAAGAGGGGCTCTGGGCTCTCTTGCTCAGAGGTTTTTCCATCGGAAACCGGAAGGTTTCTGAGTCTTTCTCTCCCCCTCTTTTTCTCTTCTCCCTCTTTACTCTTTCTTCTCATTTTTACTTTCTCTGTAACCCTGGTACCTTTTTACATTCAATATTCACATGTAACCACAATAATTATTTACAGGTGTTAATAAATTAGAAACTGTTCATTTTTAACCTCTATTGTGCCATGCCTCTTTCTGCCAGGTAACATCAAATTGGAGTGGTTGAATACAGTGCTTTGTGTGGAGGGAGAAAGAGTTTTTTTCTACACACTCTATTCTCTTCTCCCACACCACATGGTCTTCATGCGTTTTTTACAACTGCATTCATCTTTCCCACGATAACAACTAGTCGTCCTGTCCCTTCAGCATGATGCTGCCACCACTGTGCTTCACTGCTGGGACTGTATTGGACAGGTGATGAGCAGTGCCTGGTTTTCTCCACACATACCACTTAGATTTAAGGCCAAAAAGTTCTATCTTGGTCTCATCAAGGATCCTGTGGTCCTTCAGGTGTTTTTTTTTAGCAAACTCCATGTGAGGAGAGGCTTTTGTCAGGCCACTCTGCCCTAAAGCCCTGAGTGGTGGAGGGCTGCAGTGGTGATTGATGTTTTACATCTTTCTTCCATCTCCCAACTGCATCTCTGGAGCTCAGCCACTGTGATTTTGGGGTTCTTATTTACCCCTCTCCTCTAATAGCTCAGTTTGGCTGGACGGCCAGGTCTAGGAAGGGTTCTGGTTGTCCCAAATGTCTTCCATTTAAGGATTATGGAGGCCACTGTGTTCGTAGGAACAGAAATTATTTTTGTAACCTTGGCCAGATCTCTGCCTTGCCACAATTCTGTCTCTGAGCTCTTCAGGAAGTTCCTCTCACCTCATGATTCTCATTTGCTCTGACATGCATTGTGAGCTGTAAGGTCTTATATAGACGGGGGTGTGGCTTTCCTAATAAAGTCCAATCAGCATAATTAAACACAGCTGGACTCAAATGAAGGTGTAGAACCATCTCAAGGACGATCAGGAGAAATGGACAGCAACTGAGTTATATATGAGCGTCACAGCAAAGAGTCTGAATTATTATTATTTAAATTAATAAATCTGCAACAATATCAACAAAATATTTCTGTCAATATGGGGTGCGGCTGTGTGTACATTAATGAGGGGAAAATGAGACTTTTCAAGTCTGCACCTAAGTATATCACTGCTGCTGGAGGCAGGAAAATGTTGCGCGCCATGAAAGTAATTGTCATTGTAAAACACTGAGGCACCGCACACAACAAAATGTGTCCTCTGCATATCCTTACTGTCACCTTCATTTGAAATGATAATATGCCACACTGACACCACAGACATTTGATTGAAGATAATCTGATGATCTGCATATTTAATTATGGGTTAATTAAGCCACCTTGGAAAAGCACTGCAGGTCCCAACAAGCAGGGTTAACAACTTTATTTTGCAATTCTAGCAATCACTTTTTAAAATTCCTTCTACATTACTGATGACTGAAGTGGATTTAATGGTCAAATCAGTTCAGGATCTAGTAGTTTCTTTCTTTGTTGGGCATGAGCCAGACAGGAGGAGGGTCTGGCACGCATTCATAATTCAAAAGACATCTTCACGACACAAATGCAAATGAGACATTCCACAAACATTAACTGGCCATGGACAAAGATGCCTGGAATGATCTCAAAAATGCCTTGAGCTCCCGTTGTGTTTTATTTCTTCTTCTACAGACCACAATTTTTTTTTTTGTACTTTTGTACTTTTTTTTCAATCAATTCGGATGCAGCACGACTTGTGTCTCAACTCTCCTATGCTCCTCTATTCATCCTTATATTTGTGCAAGTACACATCCTAAATTCTATGGTTCGCAAAGAGTCTGGCATTCAGATTTTTTTTTACTATTATCCTCTGTGCATCGTGACTATAGCCATTAGTTTTCCCAAATAAAATTATTTATATTTGAATGACCTGTGTTTAAAACTGGAATAAGACAAACAGTGGGCCAGTGGTTGGCCTAGCACCTAGTCTGTAATGAAGCAGACCCGTGATCGTGAAGTTGCCAGTTTGAATACCAAACCGCCAAGGTGCCACTGAGGTGCAACTGAGCAAAGCACTGCCCCCACGCACTGCTCCCCGGGGTGCCTGTCATGGTTGCCCGCTGCTCACCAAGGGAGATGGTTAAAAGCAGAGGCCACATTTCATGGCGTGCCCTGGGTGCTGTGCTGCAATATATTTCACAATGTCACTCACTTCACTTTCAACCAGAAAGATACATGTTAAAGGGCTAGAAATACCTGGGTTGTAGTGGAAGATGATGTTCAGGAGGTCTTGGTCTCCCCAGGTGATGTGGTTCTTGTACTTCTGGTAAAGAGGGTGAAGCAGATCTTCCCAGGAAAGGCCTGTAGCAATCATGCTGTTCTGTCAGATCAAGGCACACAATATAGCATATCAAGGGAAACATTTTCGGCTTTCAAAAATATCGGAATGTATGGCTGACTAACAAGAGAAAAGACTTCTATTCATTATTTCCAGTTCCATCAAAAAAGAAATGGTAAAGGAGGGGAGCACAGAAATGCTAATTTGAGTTTCAGAGACTTCTCTTCCTTGAAGTGCAATCACTGGCCTTTAATGATAATGGGCTCTAAGAGACACTTCCCTACAGGCAGTGAGTGCGAGTGGGTGTTTATTTAGAATGAAAGGCTATGGACAAGCAAATCACTAGCAGGGATACCAAAGCAATTAAATATGAGATTATAAAAAAAACAGCCTCTTGACTGCTCTGCATGATAGGAGTGAAATAAAAATATTTCTGAGAAAGCTGGTTTCAGAAAGCAGGCTTCAGTATTTGGACCATTTGAAATTACCATTACCAGAATTACTCTGCTTCAGACGCTCTCTATCTTATCCCACTCACTCATGTCCACAGGAATTTCCCCTAGTGGTACAATAAAAATCAAACTGCACCTGATGGGGAGGAGAGCTACAAAGATGGAAAACCAGACAAACACAAGAGAGACTGAAACATCTAACCTCAAGGCATAGTAATGAATCAAAGAAAATCTAAAGTAAAACAGGGATTTTAATTGACATGGTTTTTGATGAATGCTGATCACTGTGATATCACTTTTAAAGCATGTCATTCAGTACTGCATTTACATTTAGTAACGCAGGAAAATAAACATGCAGTGAAACACGCAGAGTTTCACTCTGCTCCAATACACAATGCACATGTTATTCTACCTGTGGGTTGTGTAAAAGCCATTTAAAGGACATTTAAAACATATCAGTCATTTCCGGTCCCACCTGTTAAGTTAGACCAGAATGTTTTCATTACAATTTTGATAAGTTAGGCGATATATTGTGCAAATATGTTGATATATTTCATTGTCATATTATATGATTATACAGTTGGCAGAATTATCATTGATGCAGCTGCTGATTCTGAATAATGGTTTGGTGAAATGGTTTTGTTACTTGTTTGGTATTTAACGTGATTGTTTTTGTTATTAAGAAACATTGCAGCACAGCACACGGTGCACACAATAAATGTGTCATCTGCATTTAACCCATCACCTTAGTGAGCAGTGTGTAGGGACGGTACCTTGATAAAAGGTTCGGAACTTGAACCCGCAACCTTTCTTAGCCACTAGGCCACCACTGCTGTATGCTTAGGAATTGTTCTTAAAAGTAGCCTATTAAAGATTTAAAACAACAAAAACCTTACCTTGAACAAAGTCCCACGAATCCTAGTAAGATTCATGAGCATGACGCCGGAATTGACCCCCGTGACTCCAAAAAAAGGGTGGCGGGCAAAGCGGCTATACCATCCGATTTTGGGGATTTCATGCTCTGGCGCCATGGCTGCCAACTGTGTGCTATTGAAGACTTTGAAGAAGCTCCAGATGTCATCCATTGGCCGCAGAAAAAGCACATCTGTGTCCACGTACAGAAGAGCATCCACATCCTTCAGGATGACCTAATAACAGAGCAGGCATTGGTCACAAGGCTTATTCTAACAGCATAGGTTTATTCTACAGACGATTTAAAAATCGTCGGGGGGCTTACTGGAAGAAAGAGCCTCTGGGCGGCACAGGGTTTAAACAGCTTCTTCCACTCCTCTGCGTTGCCCACTGAGAAAGTAATGGGGTACAACCTGTACTGGAATTTGGAGGAGAATGGACGGGGCCACTGGTTCAGCTAGAAGAGAAGGTGTCATTATTCAACTATGACATCAACTGTTCCTCCACCAGAGGTTAAATAAAGTCAAACAAACACGGAAAACAACGCCCTGCAGCACAGCACACGGTGACTCAACGAAATGTGTCCTCTGCTTTTAACCATCACCCTTGGTGAGCAGTGGGCAGCCATTACAGGCGCCCAGGGAGCAGTGTGTGGGGACGGTGCTTTGCTCAGTGGCACCTTGGAGGTTTGTCAATTGAACCCACAACCTTCCGATTATGGGTCCACTTCCTTACCTGCTAGGCCACCACTGCCCCAGTTCAATCTGGGCAGAATTTATTATTCAGCTCCACTCAGCAGCAGAGTTGAACAAGAAGGCATAGTTCAATATCTGGGCATAACCAAAATAAAAGGCCACACTGACGTCAACAATTCTCCTGCCATAGTACTGTCTTAGAGCTGCACCAATATCACACAAATTATTAAGCAATTTGTTTAGGAGGGAAAGATCACAAAATGGCTTTTTTTATTTCAAAGGGTCTGACTCAAGTAATTTGATGGTTTAGGGGGAATACATGTGTTTTTGAGGACCCTGCATCAGTTTATAAAACTGATTCAATTTAAAAGAGTTTTGAATGAAGGGGCTCTCAAATTATCCATCTACTGTAGTCAACTTTTCCCCACTTACATGCACAAATCAAGAATTACCATTAAAATACCCAGTTAATAGTGAACCCATCATTCAAGTTACAACACAAAAAGTAAACACTTCATCGTGAAACTCATGGACATTAATGTCACAGTAATTTTGATGGTTCGGTTTTAATAAAACCAAATCACTTCAAATAATTATTTAATCATTTACAATCATTCCATCCAAGAAATCAAAGAAACCACTAAAATGAAAACATTGAAAACTGATGTGTGTATGGAAGATTCTGACTGCAAAACCCCCGTTCTGAAAAACAGCTCTCTGCTTATGTTCTCTACAGAACATAAGCAGCTAACATACATCCACTCTAGTGTTAACTTCACAATCCCATGTTCCAAACAACACCAATGTGTGTGTGTGTGTGTGTGTGTGTGTGTGTACATTGCATTGTTGCCAGGAGCTAACTACAGCATGACAAATGTCTGATGTTTTCATAAGAAAAAAAATCCAAAAAGGTCAGCCAACAACCTCCATATGGCTAAGAAATGATAAATGGCAGGTCAGCACTGCATATTCCGATATAAAATATGAACTGATGCAGATAGAAAATGTTGCACGATGTTCCAGTGGCCAGAGAACTCTGAGAAATGGCTTGAAAGTGCTCAGGGCTTAGCTTTCATTCGTCCTTCCTTCCATTTAGTAAGAAACCACACCCAGTCCTTCAGAACATGAAAGGACTCTAGACTGTATTTTAAAAGCTCTAAGACCAGCACAATAATTAAATAGTAACAAAATAAATAAATGGACAGATAGAGTGATAGCAACTGGAAATGATCTTGGAAACGATTAATTCCAATACAGACGTTGTTTTTTTTCCTCTTTTACTTCCTTATACTCATAATGCATTACAGCAAAACCCATAACCCACACTGCACCCCACTGTGCATATGTAACACCACTGTTGAGGAACTCCATGGCTACCTGAGACTGAGCCTGTAGAGAAGATCTCAGGCCATTTTGAGTAAAGGTCATAGGCAACCACTAGAAAGCGCTGATGATATGGGACACCCTGGAATGGCCAACAGAGGACAGCTGCCATGGTCCAGCTGCAGTGGCGGGGGTGTGGGAGGACCCGTCTTTCCACTGACAAGGCAGGCTGAACAGTCCTTCATCGCAATTTCAAAGGCCACCAAACCCTGTCACAGCAGCGCTACTTGACTTCTACAATGTCAAGGTGTCCCTCATGAGCCATGGCCAGAATGCGAGGCTGTATAGGCTGCCAATGATGACTGCCCTCAGTCCCTGTAGCCGGAGCGGCCTGTGCCCCGCGCCTGACGATGCGAGTAGTGTCATCAGAGCCTGGTGGTCTGTGGTGAGTGAAATGCAACCACACGTGCCACCGCTCACATGCCCAGACAGAGGCCAGCGCCTCCCACTCCCCAAACGAATACTTCCGCTCTGCCAGAGTCAGGGACCGGCAACGTGCCACGCTGGCACTCAGAATGGACTGCACCCAGTGCTGCTCCAGAGCCATCACGGGTCAGAAAAGTGGGGCAAGAAAGTGAGCAAGCACCGGTGGCGAGGTAAGTCGGACTTTTAGATGATGGATGGCTGAGGAGCAGCCTGGGGACCCGGTATTCAGAAGTGCACACAAAGGGTCTGGGACTCGTAGAATAACCTCCACGTTAGAATGTAAAGGCGTGATTTGACCCCATTTAGTGCAAGACTGTGGCCTCATCATATGATGCAGGGGTCGGGCGGTGCACCACAATGTCATCCAGGTAAACCACTACTCCCAAAACTGCAGCAAAAATGGTGGACATGGCGGGGGACCTAGGGGCAGAGCTGAGGAAAGCGTCATTTTGCGGCTCTTGGGATGCAGAGGAACCTGTCGGAGGTCTAGTTTGGAGAAGACAGTAGAGGCGTGGAATTTAGCAGCCAGTTCTTCCACAATAGACAGCGGGTACTTGTCAGTGTTAACTGACCCGATGTCTTCTTCCGGGCTGGCACCAGGTTGGAGACCCAGGGTGAGGCATCGAGCCACTCAATGATGCCCATCTCGAGCAGGTTGAGGAGGGGCTGGTGGTTAAATGCAGTGAGACATCCAAGGCCAGTGAACAGAGAGGGCCAGCGCTGCTGCCAAGGCAAGCCCACCATCCACTTCAACCGAGTCCATCCCACTAGGTTAGCCCCATGGCAAATTCATGCTCTAATACTAAAGAGGTAAAGAAATAGTGCCCACCAGGTCTGTTTTGGAATTCCCAAAACCAGGAGCTCACAGTCAGGGCAGAGGGCATGATGAGGAAAAAAACTGCTTGACAGTGGACAGGTTCAGTAAGGAACATGGAGTCCATGTATCCAACAGCAATGGAACCCCATCTAACCATCCCATAAACCTTTTGAATGGGAGAAATGCTGCAGTAACTAAGTGAATTGTAGTAGATGGCGCTGGAGAAGATGACCTCTGAAGGGTGCAGGACGCAAATTCAATTTGAGAAATGCCTGGGTCAGAAACTCCAAAGCATTCAGTGCAATCATCTGTGTTCATTCAGTGATCACCTTGACTCAGCATCCAGCCAATCAAGTTACGCTTCTTGCAGTTGAATTTCTGACCCTGAATTTCACGAGTTGAATTTGAGCATGCAGAATATTTACAGTGAAATTATTTACAGCAAAATATTCACGAACATTGTATAAAAATTAAAAAAAATTCAAAGGCTAATAAAATGTCTAAGTCAGATGGAACATGTTTTCTTCCATACAATATACACACAAACAAAATTTAAATATCTCATACCCCTTTTTCGAAATGTGTCGACAGTTCTTGTTCGGCAAAGATGTGAAGCTTGATTTTCTTCACGCTGAATAGAAGTGCAGATTTAACCATGGTGAGCGTCTCATCCAGACGATTCCCACAGGCCACCACAGCCAGATGCATTACTTCGTCTGACCCTCTGCTCTTTGACAGGGCGTGCCCCGCCTCGCTCTTCGGCCTGCTGGAGGAAAAAAGTAAAAAAAAAAAAAACCTTCATATCTTACTTCTCATATCCACTTGGTTGAAAACATTCACGCTTTTAGTATGATATCTGCACGGCAAGTTGGTGTAAGTGTTGCTAGCCCATCCACACAGGCCTCACCGTTGCTATAGCAGAGGGTGCCGCACAACTCAAAGACTATGCATGCAAGCATGTTTCTTATTTTCACTCATATTAAAGAAAAAACGACGTCAGTCACGTTCTGCACCCCGTTTTCCTCTCCAGTTGCTTCAAAGGGCTGCTTTTGTCAAACGTCCAGAGCCGCGGTGAAGTGTGTTTGCCATCTGCAGTGTGTAGATAGCGGCACTGCGCCCACCGCTGAATTCATGTCTTTCTGCATAAACAGCGCACATTCAAAAGCCACGTCCGAAGGCTCAAAAGCCATACTAATAAATAAGGCGTCTGATTGGCTGAAACACGGCCACCGCCGGTGTCAGAAACAGATTACAGCCGGCTGTTCACGTGCGGGCCGGACATTTCAAGCTCTCAAGCGGGCTGACGGAGATTCTCGCGAGGTTGCAGTATCTCGTTCGTTCGGGGAAAAAAAATAAAAAGTGTCTGTCTCTCCGTCGCCTTTTCCCCGGGTGAATGTAGAGCGCCAGAGAATCCCGTCAAATAAACCGGGGGCAGCGCCGCACGAGCTGCCACTCCCACCGCCGCACAGGGAGAAGTGAAGGAACGCAATCAAAACGGCCACGAAGCGCACTGTCACATGACCCCGGAGGCGGTGCCGGGTTCGACGGGGGAAGAGCGCGGCCGACCTCATGCGCGACACTTAACGCCAATGAGGGGGTCTGAGGGAAACCAGCCAGCGACACCGTGAAGGTGAAACGTTCATTTTGCCCGGCGCGGCCCCTTCTGTACATCAGGGATTTTCTTTTCACTCGACGGCCCGTCGTCACAATGTCCTTGTGCAACGCTGTGTCCTCGCCAGCCGTCCTCCCAACGTCTGGACACACTCTGGAGGGAGACCGGGAGCCCGCTCTGTGTTTTCACAGGCCCGCAGCCGCGACTCGGTGCTCGGGTCGAGCCGAGGCTGGAGGCTGGAGTAAAATGGCAAGCCAGAAGGTTCCGGCTGGCCCGAGGGTCTCCCTCAACTCACTTCGTTTAATCAGACAGACAAAGCCCGCTGCGTGCTTCTCGCTCGACAGGACATTCGCCGGTCTCCAAGTCCCCGTCTTCCTCGGCACTGTTCATTTACTAATATGAGCTCTCGTGTTCTCAAATAAAAACCTTGCAAAAACCTTGCAGCAGTGGCCATTATTTCTACTTAATAACACAAAGTTGAACAGGACTTGTGTTTCACATTAATGAGTCACATGACCATAGGGAGGGAAAGTGTTAACTGGGCACAATTTGGAGAACAGTAAATTTACGCTGTTATACACTGTACACCGACTACTTTACACTGAAGATGTGACACAAATTGTCGTATCTTCAGCGTTGTCCCAAGGAAAGATATAATAAAATATTTACAATGTGAGGGGTGTAGTAGCCTAGTGGGTAACACACTCGCCTGTGAACCAGAAGACCCAGGTTCAAATCCCACTTACTACCATTGTGGGGGGCGGGGACTGGGGTGGGGGGACTGTCCCTGTAACTACTGATTGTAAGTCGCTCTGGATAAGGACGTCTGGTAAATGCTGTAAATGTAGGATGTATCAGGTGTGGGACACTGCCTAAAAATGTGTCCTAAATGTCCTAATATTTTCTGAAACTTTAATGATTATAACTGGACCATGCTTTTTAAATCAATGTCAAAATCCTATGAGGTTGCAATGTGCCTGTCCAGTGTAACATGGCTGCACATATGTGAAAATTACATCATGTGATGGGATAAAAGATTCCCTTACCACTTGATATTTTCATGATGGGCAAAGAGATACCTCCAACTGAATCATCAAGAGAACCGTAGAAGCTCCACCAAAATGTTCTTTGTTAATTTAATGATTTCCCCTCGGAAAGACTCGGGCTGTTCATGCCTGACCGGCACCTCAGAACCGTAAAACTGAAGCAGGAAATCTCCTTTCTACGATGGCAAACACAGCTCTCGTCCACAGGAAGTGATGCAGGCTATTTGGGGACGAGCGGGACAGGAAACCTGCCAGATGCTGACCAGCGGGGAGGATGAGGTCGGGAAATTAAAAAAGGGGGAAGGGTTAATCAAGGATAATCAAGGATTTTTTTTATGAATAAATAAGCCCAATAAGGCATCCTCTCCCCCGACGACGCGTGCCCTCACCATCCTTCCTCTCCTCTTTTGGTTATTATTGTCACCGTCACCGCCTCGCATGGCCTTTCAGCATCTGGTATTTCCGCAGAGCGTGTGCATGGGCGTGGCGCCCCGGCATTCAGATAAAACGTGAACTTTGTAAAAGCGTACTGTACACCCGGTTGTATATACAGTCGCCCGAGAAATTCGAGCGTCCAATAGAATAACTTCCCCCACCGATCTGTAATTACAGCGGTGTTAAAATGGAGAACAAGGCCCCCATGTGGAGTTTTCAGACTCTGTGACCTGAATAGGACATTCGCGATTCTCGTGAGGGTACGTGCTTGGCTAATTAAAACCAGCCATTCAATTCAGGTTCGGGTTCATGATTTCGCTGCTAATTCCTCTCAAGGTGACCTTGGCCTAATCGCCGGCCGAGGAACCCGGCAAAAGATGAGAGGGCCTGACAGAAGTTGAAGGCACGGGGTGCGGATGATCCTTCACCACCGCCTCCATCCATCACAGCCTGGTGGAAGGGCGCAGGCTGCAGAGAGAAGGAGGTGGCCGTGGTGAAGACCGCACTCCTGCCACTTCATCTGACGCTGTCTGGCCCTCAGGGCGCCTCCGGTCGTCCCTGTCCGGTCGTCCTTTAACGCAGATCGACGCGGCGGAGCGCCATTCCAACAACAGGGTCACCAACAACGTCGCGCTGCCCGCAGCGAAGCTGTTAAAAGCGGCGTGTCGCGAACAAAGGAAAAAGAGTTGCGGAAACGTTGCGCGTGGGTTACTTTAGGAACTAAGTTACAACTCCGTCCGAGAAGGAGCGCGGCGTCGCGATGTTTCTGAGGGAACTGGCGGGCGCGAAGTTAACTCACTACTTCCCTGTTTAATCCACGCCGCCGGCCGTGCGGGGTTTTTCCGGGCCAGCGTTCGTGTTTATGTACGCGTGGACTCGGCTTTTCACCGAGTTCCCGGCCGGCATCGCGAGATTTGGACGCGCTCTTACCCGAGCCTGGCGAGCGCGTCCCCGCCTCGGCTGCCCGACCTCCGCGCGTCGCCGCGGACCGGGCGCGATCCCTGGTGCGCGTCGCCCGGCTCCCCCGGAGACCCTCCGGCCCGCTCGGCCGAGGTGAGCGGAGCAGAGTCGCCTTTCCCCGCTTGCTTCAAGGGGGGCTCGTCCGCGGCGTTGCCCCCCAAAAAGTACAAAAGTAGGAAAAGTCCGAAGCACAGGGCGACCACCGCGACTCTGCAGTGGATCCTCATGGCGAGAGTTCCTCGGGCCGCGAGTTGGCGCCGCCGCTCATGGCGCCGAGGCGGCTCTCGAGTGTCGACGCGACATCTGGCCGCGACTCGTTCCGCCGCGGAGAGTCTGCGGCGCGGCGCCTCGGAGCCGCCGAGCGCCCGTAGGAGGGTCTTCAGCGGCTTACCGTAAAATGCAGAGCAGCAGGGGCAGCAGGCAGTGTGGAAATCAGAGGGGAGCTTCACTACGAGTAGAGTAGAAATTCCCAAACGAAACATAACACACCTTCTCACTCAATGTGCTGTCTTTATTTTCATGACCATTGACGTTGGTAGATTCTCACTGAAGATGAACTCATGTGGAGTTATGCAAATCAGATGAATTACAAAGTCCCTCTTTGCCATTAAAATGAACTTAATCCCAACACGTACAGTCATCCTTTCGTTTCTTTAAAAGTGCTTCGCGGGCGAGGATATTGCTGCTTCTAAGATTGCACCTAAATCAACCGTTTATCAGATCATCAAAAACTTCAAGGAGAGAGGTTCAAGTGTTGAGAAGAAGGCTTCAGGGTGCCCAAGAAAGTCCAGCAAGCGTCAGGACCGTCTCCTAAAGATGATTCAGCTGCGGGATCGAGGCGCCACCAGTGCAGATCTTGCTCAGGAATGGCAGCAGGCAGGTGTAAATAAATATCTGTACGCACAGTGAGGCCAAGACTTTTGGAGGACGGCCTGGTGTCAAGAAGGGCAGCAAAGAAACCACTTCTCTCCAAGAAAAACAGCAAGGACATCAAGTAAGCATGCAAATGAATCGTGCGTGCCTGTTTGTGGTCTGTTTTGCACATGCACAGACCAGCCGTTTACTTAAAGACTGCGTTCAAAGTCACGCTTTTTCATAAAAAAAAAAATGTTTTAGTGCAAAAACAAGTTGCAGTTAAAAATAAAGTAAAGTAAAGTGAAGTGATTGTCACATGTGATACACAGCAGCACAGCACACGATGCACACAGTGAAATTTGTCCTCTGCATTTAACCCATCACCCTGAGTGGGGCAGTGGTGGCCTAGCGGTTAAGGAAGCGCCCCCGTAATCAGAAAGTTGCCGAATCCCGATCCGCCAAGGTACCACTGAGGTGCCACTGAGCAAAGCACCGTCCCCACACACTGCTCCCCGGGCGCTGGTAATGTCTGCCCACTGCTCACTCAGGGTGATGGGTTAAATGCAGAGGACAAATTTCACTGTGTGCACCGTGTGCTGTGTATCACATGTGACAATCACTACACACTGAGTGAGCAGGTGAATTATGGCCTTGTATCTTTCCTTCTACCTCCACTTGTATTTTTTTTTTTGCTCCGCCCTGTCTATGAGGCGCCGAACTCTGCGAGCATCAGTGCGCGAGAGAAACCAAGTGTGTTTGCTGCACTCCAAACTCAACTACATTTTTTTAAATGATCAAATGTCTACACATCTTGCGACACAATGAATCACAACGAAATTCATCTCCAACACTTTTAGTAATCGATTTAATCGATTCTGTGTTGCAGCCCTAGCCACAACTGTACAGAGAATAACTTTTACAAAACTCCAAGCCTTGCCCTGAAGATTGGAGAAGACTGCTAAAAGTCAGTGAAATTATTGGTTGTAATGCCATTATTAGTGAAGAAAAAGAGCTGAGGGAATCTGCAGAGGCATTCCAAACACTTTATCGGACAAAATGGGACAGAGCATGTGTCTCCCTCTGCTCACTGTACAGGTCTCCCAGGTTACCCCTTACAGAAGACATTCAGAAGCTGAACAAGCATCTACAACAAAGTGCAGCACCAGCCATGTTGATGTTAAGCCAAGAGTCATCAGAACAGAACAACATCTTGACTGGCAAAAGTAATACTTTTCAAGGTGAAGTCTCGAAGATGGAGCTTAATCGTTTTCTGGAGAGAGAAAACCTTCAGAGCAATGAAGAACTGGGGTCGTCTGAATATGAAAAAAAGGCTTAGGAACCTCTTTACACAAATTGAACTCGATGGCAAGAAAGAAAGGAAACAAGAAAGAAACTCCAGATGACTGAAAGGCTCTGGAGTTATTAGTAGAGAACAGAAATGTGTGTGGAGTTCTTGATCAGAACCTGCATTTGTTTGCCATTCCAAGGTGTCTGGGCTACTGCAGAGGGCATGACTGCCTCAAAAAGTATGTGGTGAAAAGCAGCCAGACAATTTAAGATCTGCACAATTGCGCAAACAAGTTGCAAAAACATCACAGATACTCAACTTCAAGAATGATACAATTAGAGGACCTAGAGAGATTTATCGATTGCCAGAAGCTACCATGCAGCCAATCAAGGTTTCAAAAGCCCTCTTGGCACTGGAGCAGGGAAGGCTAGATAACACTGAAGGTAATGGATGTGTTTAAGAGTACACAGACAACGACAATGAAGACCACAGCAACAATGAGAAATATCATTGAATTTTGGTACAAATATGAGCAGTAAGCACCACTCTTTTTGTATGACATTGTATGACAACAAACCATTTTGATTAATATTCAAGGTCAAATAATATTAGGGCGGGCGCCACTCAGTTATCTAAAAATCTGGCTCATAGTCTTAGAATCAAAAAACGAAGCTGAGACCGGCAGACAGACCGGCTAAACCGAGCGTCTGCCATTTGCGTAGAGTCGCCACCCAGCGTGTACAATATTGCCACTGTGTCTTTACCTCGCTCTATTAAAACAAGAGATTCTACAAGAAACATTAAGATTGATAATATACTGGCGCTGTGTCTGTTCCCCAGGCTGGGCGGGGTGTCTGTTTCAGCCATTTATTACCCGTTACTGTTATTCCTACTGATCGTACCACCAGCACCCCCGATATAAGAATAGGATTATTAAATGTTAGATCTCTCACAGCTAAAACGCTCATCGTTGATGAAATTATTACAGATCAGGGGTTTGATGTACTGTGCCTGACCGAAACTTGGTTAAAACAAAACAAATTTGTAGCATTAAATGAGTCTATTCCTCCTGGATACAGCTATGTACACCAACCTCGCTTAACTGGAAGAGGAGGTGGCGGTGCTGTACTTTATTATTATAACCTCGGTATTACACATAAACCCATGGATTTAGACATGGATTTAACTCTTTTTAGATTCTCTATACCAACATAACCTTTGTAGTCTCACAAAATAAAAATCATAAGTTCATTTAATTGATTATTATTGATAGACCCCCTGGACCTTACTCCCAGTTTCTCAAGAACTGAGTGCTGAACAATTATCTCGGGGGACCCCCCCTGTACGGAGACAGTCCACTGTGGTATATGAGATGACTCGCTAAGAACAGCATTACAAGTAATTACAAGTAACAGCAAACAAGTAATACCTGATGTTATGAATCCTATCCCTAAAATGATTAAATCATCGCTTAGCACCATGATGGTGGCCTAGCGCTTAAGGAAGCGGCCCCGTAATCAGAAGGTTGCCGGTTTGAATCCTGATCCGCCAAGGTGCCACTGAGGTGCCACTGAGCAAAGCACCGTCCCCACACACTGCTCCCCGGGCGCCTGTCATAGCTGCCCACTGCTCACCAAGGGTGATGGTTAAATGCAGAGGACACATTTCACTGTGTGTGCTGTTTTGCCGTGTATCACAATGACAATCACATCACTTTATCTTTATTTTTGATTAATAACCTGATCTTGATCGCAGTCAGCTTTCGAATTACAGACTGATATCCAACCTTCTGTTTATATCGAAAATATATGCATGTACCTAGACAGCAACAACATTCATGAAGTATGTCAATGGGGATTTAGACCTCATAGCACTCATAGCACGTCCCAGACAGTGTCAATTACAAGTCCACTTAATTACACGGTCACCTAGTCAAACACAGACAGTGTTAAATTCACCTTAGTTAGGCTGTCCTAGTTAGGGTACCAGGCCACTGTTGCACAAATATACCACCATAACCACATATTTCAGTATCGGTCGTACAATGCCACCATCTGCCGCTCCTTCGGTTTGTTCTCTCTGAGACACGGAATCAAGCGTGCAGACCACCGGCAGACTCCAGTGAAGAGACCACGAGATAAATCCTACTGCTAAATAATGACTTAGCATGAAATGAACCAGAGGGTCACCACAGCCACCACCACCGTACCAACTAAAGGACCAGTGGCATCATGGTGGGCGTGTAGTGTACACCATGACACTGGACTAAAGCCTACTCTGCTGGACTAAAGCCTGCTGTTCACTGTCCAGTGCCTACGGCCATGGATTTCTCCACCTCTGCAACTGTAGGACTTTTTCTCTTATTGGTCAAACCATCACCAGCCCTGCACTGACACCACTTGCAGGCTCATTCTACCCTGGAAGGGGGTCCCTCTCTGTATCACTCCTTCCCAAAGTTTCTTCCTTTCTTATTTTTCTCTCTCCTAGAGTTTTTTTGTGTGGAGTTTTTCCTTGTGTGCAGAATGGTCAAGTGTGGGGGGTGTCAAAGCCCATTGAGACATACTTTATGTGATTTTGGGTTATATAAGAAATAAATGTTGTTGTTGTTGTAACATCGGTGGTGCGGTTGGGTTTGAATGAGGGAATTTCAGGTCAGGTCCCTTCACTTTTGCTTGCGCCGCCACCTTCACCAAACGGTGAAAACCACAGCGGGCTGTGTTAAGGCGGTCCGTCAGTGGAACCCCCCCGTGGTGATCAGGGAGGGGGTCTTGTTGGGGGCGGTGAACTAAACTTAATGCTAAGTTAGGGAAATTCTGTAATTTTCTGAGGACATTGGTGTTCTAGTCAGGCAAGTAGTACAGTCTCCTCGGCATGGCTGACCATGCATTTACATTGCTTCTGGTTCTCAACCAGAAATACGTGTAGTGGGCTGCAGCGGACAGAAACACAAATTATACACAATTTTGTGTTTTTTGTACACCCATCAATATTTTTATACACATCAAAAAAAGCACAATAATTAGATAAATGAGGAAAGGTACATTTCCAAAAGGCCAGAATTTCAGTATCAAATCAAAAGTCTTTCTGTTTGAAGAGATGCACAGAGGAATGCTGGCTTGGTGCCATGGTGTCTGCCATCTGTGTTTTTTCTTATCAGTGGAAATGGTTTACAATCCTTGGACCCATTAGAGTGATGATGATGAAAATTATGATGATGATGAGTACCCTTTATTGCAGTTGCAATACACCATGTCACTAATCACAAGTACCAGCAAAAAACTGGTCATCAACCCGACCGTGAATATACACAAACATCACATAGGGGAATGGGGGTAGACAGGTCAGGAAGATAGGGGACAAGGAAAGAACAGACAAAACTGAATCACAGGAGGAAAAGAAAAAGGAATAGAAAAAAGGAGGAGGAGCAGAGGAGAATAAAAAAACAGCCCATATACATTGTAGGAACTGGTAAAAAGCACCTCGGTACATAAGCACATGGTCACTACACAACATAAAAAGTCACTAGCAACCGATGAGGGATGTGGGGTGGGGATAGTTCAGCATAAACAAACAGCTATCTGGTTCTGCAGCCACAGGAGGCACTGGTCAACAGACCCGCCTGTCCACGCTGGGGGTATGAAGCTGATGGAGGAGTTGGATGGGGAGTGGGGATGTCCTTTGGATGGGGGAAAGAGTCTCGCTGCCCTCGCCCTCCGGGGGTGTGTTGGTTCAGCAACGGCCAAAGCTGAGGCCGATGCTGCTTAGGGGAGGCCAAAAACTGATGGGTTGTTTGGGTTATCTGTACGGAAGAGCAGTGAATTTCCAGCTCAGTGTCCACGTTGGTCTGCAGCCAACATTCTGTGTGGACACCGTATGGGTAATTGAAGGAATAATAACTTTACTATTAACTGTTGCCAAGATAATGGTAATTTAAGGATCTGCAGTAATCATGGAAGAACAAGCCAACAGGGAATTCCACCCTGCAACAGTAGCTGGACTAAAACTAATTAACATATCCAGGAAATATGTCCTCTACTTTACAAAATAACGTAATATGCCAGTGAGCTCAGAACGGTAGATCCAGCTAGATGCCAGAACATCACACATGAACACCTATTCTGCAACATCCGGATCCTTCTAACCCCTTCATCCTTGAGGTTGACATGTCCGAAGTGGGTGCTGGCGCTGTCTTGTCACAACGTGATCTGGAACAGAAACACCATCCGTACTGTGGATGGACTATTCAACTTCCACCTCTCATTTCGCCCCAGTAGTCAGAACATGAAAGCCAACGCCTTTTCCCACCAACATGTCCCCTACACCTCACCAAGCCACCACTCATCCTGCCTTCTGACCGTATCGTGGGTTGGCTCCAGTGGTCCCTGGAAGCACAGTACACAGACACCAGCCCTTCCCATATTCCGCCCGGATGCTTGTACGTCCCTGGCACTTGTCGAACTGAGGTGTTACACTGGGGTCACTTGTTTGCCCTCTCCAGGCATCCAGGACTCCAACGGAAGCTGTTGTTCGTTTGCCAGGCATTCTGGTTGCTGTCCATGGCCCAAGACATCTGCACCTATGTAGACACCTGTGCTGTAAGTGGTTGCAGAAAGTTGCAGTGATAAATCTGCGATCTTTGAAGATTTTGACAAAACTAAATCTCTGCAACACTTACCATCTTGTCCGCATCCGAGAAGGCGATGAATGCAAAATCGGCCTAAACACCCCAACAGCAATGAGTACCGGGTCATGCCCTTCGGCCTGTCCAACTGTGGCCTTCCAAGCCAAACTTCCTCAACGCTTTTATTTGTTTAGATGACATCATCAGCCTTTCTCCTATGTACCCCACTAAGGCCAAAGCTGTAACTGAATGGGTTTTTGGATGGGCCATTCAACAACTCCAACGTTTCCAGGGCAACGCAAATTTCAGGCTTGCTCAGCCATCTTTTTCACACATTTTGACTACAACCTCTCTTGAGTACACTCTCCTGACCAGGTTCCCATAATAATCTCAAAGACATCCTACATCCTCGACCTGGTCCAACGGTCCCTCCTGCAGGAAATGTACACCAGGCAGGCCCTAGACAAAATGTTCCCTCTGCCCTCTGCACTCGCATCCTGCAGTGGGGCCATCACGACTCCCTGGCCGGGCACCCTGGTCACCTCTCAACCCAAGACCTAATCCAATGCACCTTCTGGAAGCCAGGAGATGTCACTGAGTATGTGGTTGCTTGCTCCACATGCGCCACCCAAAATACTGACAACCGGCAGCCCCAGGGCCTCCTGCTTGCACTACATCTGCCCAATTGCCCCTGGTCCCGTGTCTCCTTTGATTTTATCACAGGGCTACACTTGTCCCAAGGAAACACTACTGTCCTGGTCCATAAAAAACGTAGACAGATCTTCCATCCAGGCTACCAGCTTTGGGTTTCCAGCAGGGGCCACTCAATGCCCTCAGAGGGCAAGAAACTGGGGCCCCGCTGTGTCCATTAATGAGTGAACCCTGTGGCCTACGGTCAATGGTCAGCGGGGAGCATGAAAATGCAACGACCCCAATGGTATCCCACAAACTCATTAGTAAATCTTGTTTCACATTTGCTGTGTGCCATTTTTTGATCCGACCAAGCCTCATGCTGACTGCCTGTTTTGGATTACTCCTCTGGATTACCCCTGTGTGTTCCTGTCTGACTTTGATGGCCTCACAACCCTGTTCTGCCCTTGACAACCCTCACACTGCAGCTTCTGACAGCCTACATTTTTCTGGAACTGACTACTTCCAATTGACTTCTCTTCAGCCTATGACGTTTAAGTACAGCTATTGCAAGATAAAGTCCTCCCACTTGCTCCCCAGGAGCTGAACTGTGACACACTGTGAATGGGCTGAAATTTTGAATGTTTGTTTGTCGTCAAAAACACATACGAATAGGTTAGTGTCCTAATAGATTTGTGTTGCTATGGTTGTGTGATGAATTTCTCAGGCCCTCACTTTGAAAAAGTAACACATTAAGTTATAAGTTCACAACCATGCTGGCATGACAAAGCAGGTGCATGGAGACGATGAGAAGGAGGTGACGAGAAGACAAGGAAGGAAGGACGCAATCGAATGACATCACAAAAACCGGGGTTTAATGGTGAGGCACAGGACAGGGGAGACATCCGAGACGCTGGTGAACATGGAACATAACTTCAAAGACCTGATGGCGAACAGAAACGAACAGGGCAGCTTTATACATTTGACACAGGTGAAAACGATTAGGGAACATTACACAGGACAACAGTGAAACACAGGACAACAGAGTAACCCCTTTCGGATCATGACAATAAGTTTTCCTCCATCGTAAAACTTGAGAAATAACTTGAGACAATACAAAAAATGTATATATTGCATTGTTATATAGTACATCTACATCCAGTGTTAAATGTAATTTGTTACTGTACTTTTACTCACCAATTGAATTACAGCATGCAACTACTGACCTGCAATAGTCCAGTTTGCCAGAACATTTATGGCCTTATGTGAAAGAAAAGAAGGTCTCTTTCGGGGCAGTGGTGGCCTAGCAGTTAAAGAAGTGGTCCCGAAAACACGAAGGTTGAAAGTAAAGTGAAAGTGAAGTGATTGTCACTTGTGATACACAGCAGCACAGCACACGGTGCACCTAGTGAAATTTGTCCTCTGCATTTAACCCATCACCCTGAGTGAGCAGTGGGCAGCCATGACAGGCTCCTGGGGAGCAGTGTGTGGGGACGGTGCTTTGCTCAGTGGCACCTCAGTGGCACCTTGGTGGATCGGGATTCGAACCGGCAACCTTATGATTACGGGGCCGCTTCCTTAACCACTAGGCCACCACTGCCCCAGAAGCATTGCATTATGGGATCTGTAGTTTGTGCATTATCAGTGCTTCATAATGCTGGGCCATTATAATAGATCTATATTAAATGATGTCGTAGAAACATCCAATGTGTGAGCTTTTTATGTAGACTTGTGAGGAAAAGTGGTGTATGTGTGAGCTTTTTATGTAGATTTGTGATCAAAAGTGGTGTATGTGCAAGCTTTTCTTGATATATGACCTAGGAGGTGTTTCATATTTCCTCCTATCCTCTGTATCTTCCTCTTCTATATCAACCACCTGCATGTCTTCTCACCACTTCCCTAAATTTCCTATAAGGTCATTCCTCTTTTCTGTTTCATCCTCAACACCCTACAGGGAGTGCAGAATTATTAGGCAAGTTGTATTTTTGAGGAATAATTTTATTATTGAACAACAACCATGTTCTCAATGAACCCAAAAAAACTCATTAATATCAAAGCTGAATGTTTTTGGAAGTAGTTTTTAGTTTGTTTTTTATTTTTAGCTATTTTAGGGGGATATCTGTGTGTGCAGGTGACTATTTCTGTGCGTAATTATTAGGCAACTTAACAAAAAACAAATATATACCCATTTCAATTATTTATTTTTACCAGTGATACCAATATAACATCTCCACATTCACAAATATACATTTCTGACATTCAAAAACAAAACAAATCAGCGACCAATATAGCCACCTTTCTTTGCAAGGACACTCAAAAGCCTGCCATCCATGGATTCTGTCAGTGTTTTGATCTGTTCACCATCAACATTGCGTGCAGCAGCAACCACAGCCTCCCAGACACTGTTCAGAGAGGTGTACTGTTTTCCCTCCTTGTAAATCTCACATTTGATGATGGACCACAGGTTCTCAATGGGGTTCAGATCAGGTGAACAAGGAGGCCATGTCATTAGTTTGTCTTCTTTTATAACCTTTCTTGCCAGCCACGCTGTGGAGTACTTCGACGCGTGTGGTGGAGCATTGTCCTGCATGAAAATCATTTTTTTCTTGAAGGATGCAGACTTCTTCCTGTACCACTGCTTGAAGAAGGTGTCTTCCAGAAACTGGCAGTAGGACTGGGAGTTGAGCTTGACTCCATCCTCAACCTGAAAAGGCCCCACAGGCTCATCTTTGATGATACCAGCCCAAACCAGTACTCCACCTCCACCTTGCTGGCGTCTGAGTCGGACTGGAGCTCTCTGCCCTTTACCAATCCAGCCACGGGCCCATCCATCTGGCCCATCAAGACTCACTCTCATTTCATCAGTACATAAAACCTTAAAAAAAATCAGTCTTGAGATATTTCTTGGCCCAGTCTTGACGTTTCAGCTTGTGTGTCTTGTTCAGTGGTGGTCGTCTTTCAGCCTTTCTTACCTTGGCCATGTCTCTGAGTATTGCACACCTTGTGCTTTTGGGCACTCCAGTGATGTTGCAGCTCTGAAATATGGCCAAACTGGTGGCAAGTGGCATCTTGGCAGCTGCACGCTTGACTTTTCTCAGTTCATGGGCAGTTATTTTGCGCCTTGGTTTTTCCACACGCTTCTTGCGACCCTGTTGACTATTTTGAATGAAACGCTTGATTGTTCGATGATCACGCTTCAGAAGCTTTGCAATTTTAAGAGTGCTGAATCCCTCTGCAAGATATCTCAATATTTTTTACTTTTCTGAGCCTGTCAAGTCCTTCTTTTGACCCATTTTGCCAAAGGAAAGGAAGTTGCCTAATAATTATGCACACCTGATATAGGGTGTTGATGTCATTAGACCACACCCCTTCTCATTACAGAGATGCACATCACCTAATATGCTTAATTGGTAGTAGGCTTTCGAGCCTATACAGCTTGGAGTAAGACAACATGCATGAAGAGGATGATGTGGACAAAATACTCATTTGCCTAATAATTCTGCACTCCCTGTACTCCTCAGTACATGTCCAAACCAACACTATCTAGTGTCTACTCATTCCCATTCCTGTGCATCTTTGTCACTCTTCAATTCAAATCTCTGCATCTTTAACTCTACCCCCAACCCTGCCTCCTGTTTTTTTTATAATGGAACCCATATAACATTGCTGGTCTCACCACTGTCTTGTAAACCTTCCCTTTCCCTCTTGCTGGTAAATGTATTATTCGTATTTTAATGTGCAATTCATGGGTGTGTGACAGGAATGGATTTTAATGGCTCCTGCATTTGAAAATTTATGAACACTTTAGCAAACATGCAATTAACGCTGGTATATAAATCATGGCATGTAAGGAGCATTTATACATTATTTGTCTATATGTGTTATCTATGATTTGAACTATTACTACTTACAAAAACTCTTTTGTATCAGAATTTGTCAAAATGCCACAGTGACTAGTTTTGTTTAATAGGGTTCCAGTCCCAGTGAATGGAAAAGACTAGTAATTTTATAATATGAAGGAATTCACCTGCAGTGTGATGTATTCTTCAGCATGAGATGTATTTCTAAACTGTAACTCGTGCTTGACGTCTTTAGGTGACCTAGAGTGAGACTGTCCATGTCAGTGAATTCTCAGTACTGACTATGAAAAAAAGTTGTGGTGGTGGACACCACCCCTGATTTCAAAACCAGCATCTCAAACCACTCTGTGTCCAGTTAAATTATCATGTGGCATCTATGATTCTTGGGGCTTCCAAGCCCTTTTTCCTTATTTTACATGTATATGTATACGTATAGGTTTTATTCACATTGGAAGTGACAGTTCTCTGTCTATGATTATGACTTTATGGCAAATGTATCCAGTTACCATAATGCCAAACGGGAAGAGGCACAGACATTGTGGAAAAAAAATCTTGGCTTGATGGACGGAATAACACAAAACAAAGGCACAAAAAAGTCAGAAAGGAGGTCGATACAGACTTGCAATAATGAAGAGAGGGCACACCTAATTACCATTTCTAATTACACAGGTAGTATTCAGGAAAAACGCCCATCGTGCACTATTGCCACCTGGTAATAAGCAGTTGTGCATGAAGCTTAAATATGTGCGGTCACAAATATGAAGGAATAAAGTACTATTAATAGGTATAATAAATAAGTGTTCTTATCAAATCAATTAAAAAAATGTATTCAAAACAATTACCTTAAAATTAAATAAACTATACGAATCATATAACTTCACGTGAAATGTCACATAAAATAGACCGAACACTACATTTATTTTCTACGTTCGTAACATGTTATTACTGAATAATAAAGTGGAGCTGTCAACGGAACTTTATCGATCGATACATGACTGTATTTGGCGTATTTTTTTGCGTGCATCACCCCTGTCCGTGGGGACGCGAGTAAATTCACAGCGTGAGCGCTCTCCACCATTCCCTATATCCCGCTCGGCTCAGCATTCCCACCGAAACGCCTGTTCCTACGCCGCGCATGCGCAGTGAAGACCCCGCGGCGCAGCTCTCAGGCGATTACGGTAAAGGGTGAAGGCTGCTGTGTCGTGGTGGCGGCGGCATGGCATGGTCGCCAGTTCACATTCTTTACTGTTTTCGCTGCTGAGAGCGCCGCTGCGGACGAGAGTCGTCTGAAGTTTGTACCGGAGACGTCTCACGTTTTTACACAGCGAGTGTCCTACCGACTCCGTGGACGTACGGAAGCCCACGCGTGTCAGTGTAGCTTGTCTTAGCATCATGCTAATAGGTGTTCAGTAGGTTTCGCTCAGCGGCGCTTTATCTCCTGGCTGTTTTTCCCGCATCGAGGCAGGTACATGCAGGTTGTCGTGAGTTTACCAGCTTTTTGGATGAATACACACAAATGAAAGACACCGAAGACGTGTCTTGTTACTGTCATCTTTTTTTTTGCGGGTTAATAAGTTATACTTGGGGTGGAACGTTTCTAACAGCCACGTTTGTCCTGTTCCTGTTTTATACCTGCCTAACTTTTAGATAAACTTCACAGTGGCGACTGCCTTTGGTGTTCTATTATTTCATTGCCCGTCCACGAGGTGGAGTCGTCAGTACAGAACATGTGCTCAAAAACGAATATCACTGTTACCATTGATTTTGCATAATTTAACACATAAAAATAAAAGCTTTAAGATTCATTCACACGAGATGAATAAAAAAAAGATTCCTGTTATTGTGTCAGCAAACCTTATTTCATGATTATATAATATAAACGGGTGATTAAAAGGTTAGTCACTTTTTTTTAAAAAGTAAAATATTTTTAAAGATTCTATTTTTTTTTGTCAGGTTCTTGTCTTTCACCATGATCACACCGGTGTTTGAGCTCATTCAGGACCCCGACTTCCTTGTGCTGACCATCCGTGTCCCGTACGCCAGGACCTCAGAGTTTGACATCTACATTGATGGAGAGGATTTCAAGTTTTACGCAAAACCCTACTTTCTAAGGTGACACATGTTCTAATGTTCTTTACATCTTTAATATACTAGTTTTTAGTAGGAATTTAGCGATTTCTTGATGTGCATTTCCGTGGTAAACCTCTAGTATTTTGAGAGCAACTCTGGGAAATATTTTTAAATATTGAATGTTCTTGTGAACAATGTGAAGGTTAGCGTTTTCATGTGCCGGAATCTAGACTCAGTTTTAAAATTTTCTGTAAAGGTTGTCCTTACCTGGACGAATAGTTGAAGATGGGAGAGAAAAGGCCTCCTTTGACATTGATAAAGGTAAACATACCTTTTATGTTTGGTTATTAGTTTTTCTTGGCTGACCATTTTATTTCATGGCACTATAAGGATAAAATATTCTGATCATGGCATAAATATTATATACCGAAATTTAAAAAAAAAATGATGTATCAAATACTGTGACGTAATGAAACATTTATTGTCTGCATCGTGATTCATTGATAAACTGAATTGAATCATGAGACCGGTGAAGGCCCACACCTCTACTTTATAACCAATATACCACTGTAGCTCCTTAATGGGAAGGCTCTGCATCTGTGGCCTACAATTGATTGATCCTGGTGTCTTCATACTCTCTTAAACCAAAGTTGATGGTGAAATTGGAGGTTTAATAGGCCATTTGACCAGTCACTGCTGTCAAGACCCACTTTACTCCCTCTCTTCTGTGCCTTGTGATGTGATGCGCTATCTGATTCTTATTCTTTTGTTTGTTTCCATCCCTTTCTGGTGACATTTATGCCAAATGAATGCTAGGGAAATAATAAAAGTAACAAATGGGCATTTGACTAATATCCAAAACATCTGTTGGCAGGTCTTTAATTATTTACTGAACTAACAAGTCTTTAATTATGAGACACGTGGCTCTTTTAACCTGACACTCTTGCCCTGCTGGCTGCCGCTCAGCTTGTAAATGATTCAGTAGCAGCTGGTAATAAGTCCACTAATCACTGTGTGCGTTTACACCCGGTAATTACAGATCGTTTAAGATGTCTTTTTCAGGGAACCAGGCCAAGGCCGTTAATGGCATAATAATTTTTTAGTGTGAAGTAAAGTGATGTGATTGTCATTGTGAAACACTGCAGCACAGCACATGGTGACACATCAAAATATGTCCTCTGTATTTAACCCTCACCCTTATTGAGCAGTGGGCAGCCATGAAAGGCACCCAGGGAGCAGTGTGTGGGGATGGTGCTTTGCTCAGTGGCGGCTTGGGATTCGAACCGGCGACCTTCTGATAATGGGTCGGTTTCATTACCTGATAGGCCAACTTCTCTGCATGAACAGGTTGGGCTGTTAATGCAGAGTTAACCTTTGTAGTAGCTATTTAAATTGCATGAGGACATTAGGTTAGACTCAGATAATGTGGAACTTTTGCAGACATCTGAAACACTGTTAACTCTCGAGATGTAAAACTTTTACTTTTTCAATGAAATTCAAATCAAATTATTGTAATCCAGACAGTTAAAGTTCAGTTTATATATGTTATATTTAATAGTAAATTCCTGTGCTTCACAACATCTCGGTCATTTTACTTGCACATATTGGTGAAAACATTATTTTATTGAAGAGCGGCACAGTTTTGACACCCGTTATACACTGAACTATTTGGTGCAATAGTTTTGTCTGAAGGCTTGTACAGTTCACAGAATTTTATTGTGGAAGTTGGTTTTAACAAGTGAGACTAGTTTTCTGTCCCGTGCATCATCCCTGCAAGTTTTAAAACTGCTTGTATGGCTTTTGTCATAAATTTAGATTGAAGTACCCAGTAGTAAAACACAAGTACTACATACATGTCACACTTGTTCATAGTTCTGACCACTCGTTATTGTTCCTCTCCAGTGCTGCTAATGACCAATTACTTGGGTAGAAAGATAATCAATGCTTGTCACTTGAAGAATACTTGAAGTATGAGTTGTAGTCAAATGTCGCCATATCATACATTAAATTCAGACTTAAAGGCAATTACTTCAGTTGTATTGTAAGAGACAGCATATTGAGAGACAGCAGAAGATGTGTTTGTTCCTATATTTCAGGAATTTTCACGCTCCGTGTTGCTAAGGAAATCACTGGTCAGCACTTTGAGGGGCTCCAGATGCTTACAAGCCTCTTAGCTCCCAAAGGATCAAGATCTGCCAAACCACTGGTAGAGGAGGCAGGTAAGTGAGAGCAGTTCTCAGTTCTCTCATGATGTGTTATGTACACTGCATCTTTTCACATTTTATGTTACAGCCTTAATCGTAAATTGATTAAATGCTATTATAAAAAAAGAAATCTTATATACAAAAGAATTCACAGCCTTTGCTCAATACTTTTGTTGATACACCTTTGGCAGCAAGTACAGCCTCACGTCCTTTTAAATATGATGCCACAAGCTTGGCACACCTATGATTGGCCAGTTTCACCCACTCCTCTTAGCAGCACCTCTCAAACTCAATCAAGATGCTGAAAAATGAACAGAACTCCAGTTCAAGCGCGCTCTGGAGCAGGTTTTCATCCAGGATGTGTCTGGACATTGCTGCAGTCCTCTTTCCCTGTTTTCTGACAAGTCTCCCAGTTCCTGCAGCTCCCAAAATCCCCACTGCATGATGCTGCCACCGCCATTCTTTACTGTAGGGATGGTATTGGCCTGGCTGAGCGGTTCCTGGTTTTCTCTGAATGTGACTGCTGGCGTTCACACAAGAGTTTAATCTTTTTGAGACTTCGTCTGAAACTTCGTCATCTGCCTTTTGACAAACTCTACATTTACATTTACAGCATTTACCAGACGCCCTTATCCAGAGTGTCTTGCAATCAGTAGTTTCAGGGACAGCCCCCCCCCCCCCCCCCCCCCCCCCCACCCCCCCCCGGAGCAATTTAGGGTTAAGTGTCTTGCTCAAGGACACAATGGTAGTAAGTGGGATTTTAACCTGGGTCTTCTGGTTCATAGGCGAGTGTGTTACCCACTAGGCTACTACCATTTACATTTACATTTACGGCATTTATCAGATGCTCTTATCCAGAGCGACTTACAATCAGTAGTTACAGGGACAGTCCCCCTAGAGCAACTTAGGGTTAAGTGTCTTGCTCAGGGACACAATGGTAGTAAGTGGGATTTTAACCTGGGTCTTCTGGTTCATAGGCAAGTGTGTTACCCACTAGGCTACTACCACCCCTACTACCACCCTGCCTTGTGCCTTTTACCAAGGAGTGGCATTCATTCAACCACTCTACCATGTCAGCTTGCTGCAGAGATGGTTGTCCTTTTAGAAGGTTCTCCTCTGTCCACAAAAGACCTCTGGAGCTCTGACAGAGTGATCATCGGGTTCTTGGTCACATCCATGACTAAGGGCCTTCTCCCCTGATCACTTAGTTTAGGTGGCCAGTAAGGTCTGGGAAGAGTCCTGGTGGTTTTGAACTTCATTCAAAAATTCAGGATTATCGAGGCCACTGTGCTCATAGAGACCTTCAAAGCAGAAGAAATTTGTGCCTTGAGATAATCCCTTATTGGAGGTCTACAGACATATCCTTTGACTACGTAGTTGGTTGGTGCTCTGACATGAACTGTCCACTGTGGGACCTTATACAGACGGGGGTGTGTCTTTCCAAATCAGGTCCAATAAACTTTTTCTTCCACAGCTTGACTCCAATTAAGCTGCAGAAACATCTCAATGATGATCGGGGGGAACAGGACGTACCTGAGCTCAATTTTGAGCTTCCTGTGATTTTCAGTTTTTTTATTTTTAATAAATTTTCCAAAACCTCAAGTCAATTTTTTTCCCCACATTGTCATTATGGGGTGTTGTTTGTAGAATTTTGTGGAAAATGTAATGTATTTTGGAATAAGCTGTAACATACAATGTGCACAACGTGATGCATTGTGAATACTTTCTGAACTGTCACCATTAGATCTGCATAGATCAGACTATGTGTTTCATTACATTATAGGTTATGAGTTGGAATTGTTCAGGCTATTTCAATTCCTTTCCTGAATCTGTTTGATAGAGGCGTCTGGTCAGACAGCAGGCGATGAGGTAGAGGATGAGGAGTTTGACTGGCAGCTGGAACAGCACGTTTATGTTGAAAGCTCTGAAGAGGAGCTGAAAGGGTTGCAGAAGTACGGCTTTGGAAACGCAAGATCCGGAGTTTTCTGCAGACTGCAGGTAAGCCTGAAGTTTACCTAGTCAGTAAACCATTTAGTATTTGTGTATTTACTGCACTAATGAATGTGGTGCAGAAAAGCAAGGCTGTGATGCTGGAACGTAACTGTCCAGCCTTCATTGGCGCTTCCACCAAAGTAAGCCACACAAATACCAGTTGTTGTGATGAAAAAAGCCTATTAAGGCCCCGTACTCCCAGGGCACGCATTTCTATAGGGGAACTTTGTCACCGGACCAGAAGAGCCATGGTGAAAACGTGAATGCCGCGTATGCATATTTAGGTGAAACTGTGGATTAATAATAAAGCTGAAGCAGTGGGCGCTTCACTGTTTTTCAGGATAGATTAATAATAGTTAATAAATGAATCTTTACTGTAATTCACAGTGTCATATTTATTTGGGAACCCTAAGTTCATGTCGGCAGTGTGTGACACGCGGTCAGTGTATGTGTCGTGTTGGCGGCACCTGTGCGGATACAGACAAACAGATCAACATACTACAACTACAAACTGCACCACACAGTTTAAAGGTGCACACACACGCCTCGACACATACAACGTGTGATACCAGTTCATTTTCTACTTCAGCAGCTCCAAGCACTGGAGGGAAATGTCCCGTCTGCAGAGTCTCTTGCAAATGGCCCTCTCAGCAGTTTGTAAATTGGCTGACGAAAACGGGCCACTGGATGAATATTAGAACAAGTGTTTTGGTCTTTCAATCAGGAGGAGCTGAACGATGTTATTGACCTCAAAGACCCGGATCGCGCCACGTTGCCGATGAGGAGAGAGAACCGGTTGGCTTCCGAGACCAGTGCATTCAGCCAAGACCACTACCTGTATGTTTCTGCACATTTTATGTTAACAGCCTTATTCCTCCATGGACTTCCTTTTTGTTTAACTCAAAATTGCTTGCACACAATGACAAATTTAATAATTATATATATATAAAAAAAACATATTCAGAAACTTGACACTAAAAGTGAGCTAAGGTGCTTCCAGTTTGCACCGTTCATCTTTGTTTTTTCCAACTTGACTGGAGTACACTGTGGTTAATTCAGATATGATTTGAAAAGACACAAGGAACCTTCCTGAAGGACAACCATTTCGGCAGCATGGTAGAGTGGGAAGACTGAAGCCGCTCGGGTTGAGGAAGGATAAATGCACCAATGTACAGAGACGTCCTTGATTATTACCTGCATCACGGTGCTCTGGGATTCAGACAGGGTTGACTGTTCGTGTTTTGACTGGCCCTGCAAAGAAGGATTTGAGAAACTGACCAGAAAAGAAAACGTGCAGTTTCCAGCTAACCTTTTTCACTTTTTCATTATGGGGCATTGTGTGTAGAATTTTGAGGGCTGAAAATACCAGGTTTTTTTAACGTGATTCCTGGTAGATGTACAGTAATGCAGTGTTGTGTTATTTTCTGTAGATCTGATCTGTTTGAGGATGAGTCAATCCAGAACCTGCTGAAGTTTCAGCCATGGTGGAGTGAGCTGAGCCAAACCCACTCCCAGCAGAGCCTGTCATGTGAGGGGAATTCATTTTTTTCCCCTGTCCCCTTGCCTGTCTTCTCTCGCTCACTCTCCATTCCTCCCACCTTGTTTATTTTCCAATGCCTAATAACACTCTCTGAACTGTAGTGTATTCACTTGTTTTACAATTTTATTGTTGCTATGAATGTTAGGATTTTTACATATTTAATTAATTTTTCGATCCAAGCAAAAATAAAATAACTTTAAAGGCATTTTTCTCTCTTTTCAAACTTATGTTGAAAAATCTTTTGAGTGTAGTTGTAAGGTGTCTCTTCCAAGGTTGTGAATTTGAATCCTTGTGTGTATGGAGTTTGCAATACAGGTGCGTTTGGTGATTCAGGGACTTTAAAATGTTCACCTGTATGGGTGTGAGAGTGTGATCTGCAGTAGCCTGGCCCCGCCCTAGGTCCGTCTTTGCCCTGCACCCAGTTTTCCAGGACGGGCTCTGGCAGCCACGACAGTCCTTAGGAATGAGTGAGTGAGGGATTAATTTGACAGACTGATATGTTGCACTGGTAGCATCTTGCAAGATTGCCGCATAAAGATCCACGATTATGTCCCGATGACACGAACTGCCAACAATGTACAAAATACATATCCCATAATGCAGCGCATTAATTGCCGTGCCAAACGCAATCTTTAAAATGCAGCTGAATCTGCAATGAGAGCAGTTCACACGTCGATGGCAAATGGGTTGTGAACCAGAACTGAATTCTTTTTTTTCTTGCCTCATAGTGACCAAAGCGCTCTCTGAACTGTGTGTAGGGTGCTCTGTTTGTCAGCAAAGTACGCACTGCATTATGGGATGCACAGCCCATGCGCCACCAGCGCGTAACATCGCCGGGTCTGATCAACAGATCTATACAGATCTATTCTTGTATGCACCATAGGTCTGAGAGTAACGCAATTTCAATTCTCTGTATGTCCTGTACATGTGGCAGAATTGACAATAAAGCTGACTTTTACTGAGGGCAGGGTTTAATCATGGTGTCTTTTAATTATGACTAATAGTCATTATCACAAACATTGTAAATGACAGCATATGACATCATAACTTTTTTTTTTCTGCATCGAGTCTTATGCACGTTTATTTTCCCCAGAGTAGAGATGTAGTCTTAAACTAGTGGCTTAAACTTTTTTTTTTTTTTTTTGGTTTGTTTACCAGAGTAAATAAGTGAGTGAGGCATTTACTGAAGCAGTAGACCCTTATTAAACCCTAAAACCACAGATATGTTCATTAATAATACAAGCTTTACTTCTCTTCCCCCGATAACCATTAGTGAGCTGTGTTCCCAGGGGGTTTATTTTCTCTCATTAGTGTGGCTGTTTTTTGTGTTTACAACGCCTCATAGTAAATCTACTGCTGAGTATAGGTCCCCGCAATGTACATCTGTCCAATTGCAAGTAGAAATCTGGAGTTGTTACTTTTGATGTACGGTCTGTACTAACAGTTTTCACCAGCAGGTGGGACTTCAGTGTGCTTGTGCTGCTGATTTATCTCAGCGACTCAACTGGAGAATAAAAGTGTGACATTTCATTTCTAAGAGAGTTGGGCTGACTGGGACTGCTGCCTAATTTGAGGAAATGTTCGGGCGTTGCAGTGAATCACTCGCTTGTTTGGGTCATTAGTGGCTCTTATGTTAAGTGAGATTATTTCATTTCTCAACCGCCGAGGGGATTTGAGAGTATATTTCTCCCCCTCTCCTTATCTCCTAATCCGTTCCGTGTATTCTCCAAATCCTCTGTAATTGCTGCTTGTTCGGAAATAAAAAAAATGACCCGCTGGGTGTACATTCAACGTATCAGCTGATGGCATCTGAAAATTGCCGTGGCGATCCGACACACTTAGAAATCTTGCCACAAAGCTTGTTTGGCTGAAGGGCTCTTCTCCTCCTCACTTTAACCGCCTTTCCCAGAGACCTCAACTTGGTTTCCCCCTTGGTGCGGTTCGTTCCGTCCAGTGTGAACACAGTAATCATAATCAGATGTGCATCAAAACCACCACACGGAGACCCACAAAAAGTGGTGGTCTCAGTTTGAATCAAATTGTACTCTGGTGCGACCATGTGAGAACACGTACTGAACCAAAAACGGGACCAGACTCTATCACACAATTTGAGAACAATGAATTGTGGGTGAATTTCATTGTCATCTGCTTGAAATGAACCGTGGCATCTGACCAATCAGCAGAGAGAAAGTTCTCGCAGGATTCGAGTTGGCACCAATTTGAAAACAGTGCCTTTTAGAGTGCTAGATATCAGTGACAAGTTGGTGAGCATGTTTGGCCTCATTTATACATGGGTTTAGGCTCTGATCAAGGATCAGTGATCACTGCCTACCTCATAATTGTAAAGGAACTTAAGGGGGCTTTTCAGACTGGAATGCTTTTCCTGTGGCACAAGGGGCTATAAAACTGACATACTTGAAGACATGAATGAGTCTTTCGCTGCTCGTCTCTTCTTTCTCTTTACTCCACAACCCCTCCTTTTCCCCGAAGTCTCATTATTGCCAGAACATTCACCCTAGTACTGTCTCTTTTTTTATTTTTTTGTGCATGTTCTCGTGATTGATTTCCTTGAATTGTTGCTATAGGCTCTTCTGGGTAAAAAGGGGAACCATTTTTTCTCTTGCTGGGATGACTTTGCTACATTTTTTTCATTAAGTCCCTGTGGTAAAGTCTTTACCAAATTGTAGGGGTGTGGAATTTACGAATTTATGGGTTTATTTTGTTCCCCTAAATGTTCACCGTCTTTTAAGAGTGTTCCAGCAGCCTCCCGGGCTTGCAGTCTGAATATGATCTATTTTCCTTCTTATGATTCAGTCACATCACATTAACAGCTTGCCGTTTCCACCTATAGGATCCTGGAAAACCATTTATTTGGGTGTGTCCGTAACCAGACAGACATGACTAAGCCTGCCTGATCCACTTGCCTCAGCCTCTTGGCTCTGGTGTGTTTCTTAACATGCCTTAATTTGGTGGAATCCATGTTTTTCTTCCCTTGTTGCACAGGAGTACTCAGCCCCACGCTTAAGTCTGGATTATTATTGACTGTTTGACGAACTGATCTAACGCCATTTTCATCCACTCTGACTGGTCTGGTTTAGGCTGCCGGGAAGGAGAACGGGACTGATGCAGAATCTTGTTGAAGTGCGGTGCTGAATGCGTAATGAGTGCAGTGTGAGACGGCCGTTGCCGGGGTTATCTAGGGGGCCGATCCGGCCCTGCTGTTTCTGAATGACTAATAATAGGGTGATCCAGGCGTGTCTCAGGCTTTTGGAAACTTGTCAGGTCCTTTCTACTTTTAGATCGATATGAACAGGGGTTCTGCCTCACTGGCATGATTATCGATCGCCAGTTTAGTTTGGCTTTACCCCTCACCATGATGCGTCAACGATGCTCAGATAGCTTGTAGAGATGGTCAACGCAGCGGCGTCTTGTCAAGTAGGACTGAGTCGGAGAGGTGGAGTTGGTGGTGCTTGGAGGTTCTGCTGCCTCATGTTAAACTCAAATGGACTCCGTCTGTCTGATTTCTGAGTCTCTTCTGAAGAGCTGTGAGCCGGCAGGGCTTCTGCCACCGTCCTGCCGCTGTGCAGTGGCAGTTTTGTGGTGGTGCTGAAGAGGTGTTGAGGGAAATAAATGTCAACTATTGTCTTCAAACCAGTTCTCCACTGAAGTAATGCTACCCATACATCAGACATTACGGAAAGACTAAAGTCTGATACCCTCAAATCATAAAGTTTTACGTCAAAGACTATATTTTTGCTAAGACTGAATCGCGCATGCGGCACTATTAACAGGACTTCTCTTTTCTGTCCTTTTCTCAGCCAGGGTAGTCCTTTTTTTTCTAGTTTGGATTTGTTTGTGGCAGAGCTTATCTATTGGTCATTGACTGTGCACGTCGCTATTTGCTCGAGCGAAGATTTAAAGACCTTTTAAAAGAACGCTGTTCAGATTACATTCTTACTCTGAATGATTGAGGTGATGAGAGAGCACTATTATTGTAGCAAAACTCTTCTAATTTTGCCCTGAATTTAGGGGAAATGTTCTGCGACCACAAAATTCTTTGAACATCGCCTGCTTTAAGGCCTGGAAAAGCGATCTCGCTCGTGGAAGACTTCACCCAAATGTCACTTATACATAAATGCTCCACTTGGTTCTAGCTTTTCTGCACAGGGGTGTTCACTAACATCAAAAAACGATCTGCTGTAGACATGTTGGGACCACGCCCTCTACCAAACTAAACATGTAGAGAGACGATCAGCACTTTAATTCAAGTGTTCAGCTGGGCAGACTTGTCTTGTGGACATGATTTGCCTCAACTTACTGACCGGACCGAATCTTCATGATTTGACTTCATGATTTGCTCATGTTATGGCAGTGTAATGAGAGCAGGCTGTCATGAGCTCATGGATGGATGAGCATGGATAGTCTTTGCGTATCAGGGCAGTTGTATGTTCTGCTGTGGATCCTTTATTCATGTTCAGGGTACAGTAATGTGACATTAGTATGGTTGGGTTGGTTGTGGTTTGCGGTTTGTCGTTGCTGTAGAAGTTGGGTGCCGGCTGCTGGCAGGATGTGTGGCCGTGCTGTTTTGCGGGTCGCCCGAGTTGATTGACTCTGGCTTGGCTCATTTGAGCTGAAGAGTGAAGTGGGATCCAGGTAGTGCCTTGGCGGTGCTGCATTCGGGCCCCTGCTGCCGTCATGCTGCAGGAATCCACCTCGCAGCAGAGCCAAGGATCAAAACACTAGCCAGAGTCGACCATTCCAGACCGCTGTCGTTCTGTGTGTGTGTGTGTGTGTGTGTGTGTGTGTGTGTGTTAAGTCTTCCAGCCCCCAGTCCAGAGCCTCCTGCACGTTCAGGGGCTCCATATTGGGGTTGACAGGCAGGCAGGGAGGTGGGTGAGTGGGAGAAGGGTTCACATTTCAGCTGCAGAGAAAGTGCTTACTCTGGATTTTTGCTCCTGCTGTTTACCCAGGTTTTACAGGACTGGTTTCAGATCCTAGCACTGTGTTCCTCCCCCAACACACACACACACCCTGAACAGATCCAGTTCCAAATCTCATTTCATTTCATGCAGATATCTCTTGTTTAGTCCATGTCCGTTTAGCTTATTTATAGATATGTGTAATATGTGTTAATTGTAGATGCATGACAGGTAAGTGGCTGAAGTTGTTTCAGCTTCATCCTCTCTAGAAATGTGCTGTGTCTTTGTCTGGGGAATGAAGAAAGCACCTATAGTCAACAGATTGTGGGCAGTGTGGGTAGGTCTTTCCAAAAACCATGTCCTTTTTGCCTGGTCTTTACTCTAGCTTGTGTGAGGATTTCTTCTGCATTTCCCAGGAACTGATGTGTTCCATGTTCTGTGTCACTAGTGGTCATGTTCTCTGAGGAAGAGAAGGAACAGATGAGGAAGTTCACAAACCGCTCCTACCACCTGGACAAGCAGAGCCTCCACCACGTGTGGCTTAGTCTAGTGGACATCATCCTGGCTTATACCTATGAAGTGCGCACTACAGAGGGAGAGTTCAATGTGAGTGCACTTCGTCTTTTCTACAGCTTTTGCTTGGGTTTTTCATTATACATGGGTTGGTTTTTCCTTCTGTTATGAGTTTTTAAGCTTACAAACTCCTTTTATGTGAAAACCGAATCCTCTTCTGTTAGACAACACCTTTGAATGAATGGATTATCCTTCTTAGACCATGTTGTTGAACAACTTGTCTATCAGTGATAACATGAAATAGGCTTTTCTAGGCCGAGTGTGTGATGCTTTAACAGTGTCTTTACTTAATATACCTGGGTATTCTGCCCAAGTGTATTTGGTGTCCCACAAAGAATGATGCAATTAATATTGTAGTAGCTGTACCCTTCCTATACAAGTGTCTTCTATGGAACTCCAAGGTTTTCAAAATTAAATAAATAGATATGACATAATGACTAAATAACTGAATGATACAACAAAACAATATACAATTGTGAAATAATTAAACACATTTTGATATACAGCTAATTATTGTGAAATATACTGCAATGTCAAAATGCCATGCGGCTTGTCAGCTATAGAGATAATATGGAGTAATCTGAACAGTGACTGAGTCTTCAGCATTTACTCCGCAGAAATGGTTATTCAAAATTTTTATAGAGAATAATAATCAAATATATTGTAATAGAGTGAGTAAAGTCCTTGATTGAAGTTCTTTTATGAATATCTGCCTTATGAAAGAGGCAATCTGTCTATGCAAGCAGTCGTTTGTAAGTGTAAGATAAGGTCTCCTCAGGATCTGAAAATAGTGTCCCTTATGAATAGTATTGTACATTTATTGAACTGTTCGGGTTAAGAATTAACTCATGGCTCAGTGAGAAAATTAGTTGTTCGTTATTCAGTGTGTCCAGCAACGTCAAGTGGGCCAGTCTGTGTTTTATAAGTGGTTTGTCATCAGTGTCTAAAATAGTGTCTAATGTGTAAAAATTGTATAGAAAGTGAATGAGATAAAGAGGTACGATTCTGCATGGCCCCTGAGAAGTCCTCTGACTGGCGTTTGTATGTTCTTTTTCATATGTGCAGTGTAATTACTGCGGTCTTCCCCATGCTGAAATACTTGTTCTTCGATTTCTTAGCCCCAAGGCGAATTTTTTCATATCACAGAGGAATTGGTTTACGGCCTGAATGGTTGTGCGCGGCGTGTTACTGCCGTTACATTAACACGGCGCCTGGGGTTATTGAGGTTCTGATAAAAGCGTTAGCTCTTTAATGGCCAGATCCAGCCCGAGGTCTCACCGCTGTTCAGCTCTCCTGATGAAAGCTGCTGTTTTTAATGAGTTCAGTGTGCCGCTGTCAGTCAGGTGGCCCTGGGCTCGATCACATGGACTTTCCAGGCTTTTTAATGCCCGCGTGATGGTCTCCAGAGCTGCTCTGCCCCGGGCTTTGAGGTTGATCCTTTTACATGGTGTCAGGACAGACCCCTCTCTGTTTGCAGGTGGAGTCTTCGTGGACGATCAGAAAACTCAGTGGGACCTTGAGCTGGCTTGAGGTATGTAAATTTCACATACATCACATAGAGAATCTGTTGATATTGTGCACGGATGTACATCTCTTATATCAAAACGGAGAATTTTTTTCCTGTTGTCTACGTAATTTATAGAGTCGGTTTTCAGTTCTCTATATTAAAGTGGCACAGTATCATGAAGATGTCTGAGCAGTGGGCAATAAGGAACAGAAAAGGCTCAAGTGATTCATGTGTGTGTCACAGAATTCCCCGAATTCTTACGTTTAACTATGAACAGTAGGTTTGCTACTGTCGTTTTTCTGTATGCACAAGAACTAGGGAAGATTTTCTCACTTGTCAGTTATGGGGACATTATGGAGTAATTTTTTTATTTTTTAAACACTGTACAGCTAGACAGATAAAAGGGCACGAACATTAAAAAACAACATGAACATTAATTAACATGAGTAAATCATGATACTGAAACGTCAGTAGTAAGTTACTGTAACGTACTTGGTTTGCCCTCATGATCACCTGAGAGTAGTTCACCGTGATGGCGAACAAGGTGCACTTGCAGATTCGTAGTGTTGCTGTTATATTTTATCTTTGCAAAGCAGTTCTTGCGGATTGCATAGTCTTTGTCCAGTGCCTTTCCGTCGACTGTCTCGTAAAACCCACTTTAGAGTGGAAACTAGTGGGTGGGTCTTTGATTTTATTTTTATTTTTTTCCCCACCATTCTCTGCGCTTCTTCTCTGTTGTTGTTAGTTATCTTGTGTTCTTCACTGGCCGCTGTTTGCACCACTTTACCCCTATTTACTCGAACAGTGCCCCCCGCAAACAGAATGGTAGATATTGGGTTGTGACTGACACTGACAACGGGTTAATTAATCATTTTGTGTTGTAATAAAATATCGATATTGGCCGTTAGTGTATCGATTTATTTATTGCATCAGAGAGCACAACAATATGTTGCAATATCGAGTTCTTTTCCCAGCCCTAGTGGATAGTCAGATAGCATTTAGCTATCGATCTTGACCTGACAGTTTGTGAGTTGATCCTTGACAGCTCTGCAACAATCCTTTATTTACAGGGTGTGTAGATCTCGGCTGAGAACGCATCCTGAACTCAAGCCGACTCCAGTTAAAGCAGAGCTATCTGCGCTGTGTGTTACTTCTCAGTGCCCTCACAGCCTGAAGATTCTTGAAAAAAATTATTTACAGGACACGGTGGGCGTAACCAGCCAACGAGGGGAAAATGTGTAGACATATTAAAGACAGCATTTTTTGAAGGAAATTCTAATGTCTTATGTGAGACAATACTGCACCTTAAAAATTTGATCTTGAAGTTCCAAACCAGTATTGTATAAATGAAGTTAGTTTTCTTGCATTCTTGCACTGTTTCTCTTTCTAATAATTGGAGATAATTCAGGATAAATCAGGATATTCGGGAAAATACTTTTCTTCAATCATTATGAAGATGTGGGCTTTTGGGAAGGGAAAATTTATTGGAACAATTTTCCATCAGTTGAACAACAGCAACAATTATGTAGGTTAATGTAGGCAAACAGAATCTGCAGATGATGAAAGAAGGGTGTTAAAGATCGTATCACCAGCGTGAACAAGAGAGGTAGATTGAGCCATGCTGTCTGGATGTGTGTGGGGCTAAAACGAGACCTGAGTGGGTGCGTTCATGCTTCTCTCCTTGCACAAGCCCTTAATTCCCACCTTTTTATTTATTTATTTATTTCCACGGCAGAGCAGACAATGAGGAGTGGTAATCGGAGAGCCGCTCTTCACTCTAATGGTGATAATGGGGGAGGTGCTAATGACATCCTCCAGCTGTCGGCAAGAGCGCTTCCGCGCTCCCACTCGCTTCCTCCTTTCTCCTTCCCTGCCCGACCCGCCCTGCTTCAACAGGCTGTGAAGCAGCCCACAGGGAGCTCCTGGGGCTCGATGGCATGCAAGGATGAGCAGACTCTGTACAAGCAGCTGAGAGCGAAAGACAAGGAGCCAACAGGAGGTTGCGGTGGAGGAGGAGGAGGCGGATTTTTAATTTTTCCTCCTTTTCTGCCCACTGGCAGGAAGACTTGTCTGGACTGCTAACAATTAAGACTGCTGCTTCAGAGGTGTTTAAGAGTTGCTCTACTGCCTGCCCTCCATAAAACGGAAGTCATTACGAGCAATTAGAGCACAAATCACAGTAATTAAGAGGGCCGTGCTTATTCAGCCTTGCAAAGAACAAGGATTGTCTGGCTTTTCTTTTCTTTTTTTTTTTTTGGCTTTGACTTTTTCTTTTTCTCAGGTCAAATGACTTAAAACTGCGCAAAGACGGTGCACTGACTTTTTTTTTTTTTTTTTATATCTCCCTATTTCTTTTATGTGTGTGTGTGTGTGTGTGTGTGGGGGGGCGGTTCAGAACTATCATTCCCTGCAGGATGTTCTGGTGTCTTTCGGAAGAAGAGCTTTGTGTTATCCTCTCTACAGACACTTCTCTTTGGTGACCACTGCTGTGCAAGATGCTGCTCGGATCTTCCAGGCAGGTGAGAGCGATGGAGGAATCTGCTCCTCCTGCGTCCTTTATTAACTGCATGCGCTGTGGGTGAAGGCGATGACTGACTGCACTTTGTATTGCTGCGGGTCAATTGTTCTCGTAGCAAATCATTTTTTAACAATTTTGTAAAACTCCTGTATAAGAATCAATTTCATGATCTTAGAAGCAATATTTAATTTGTACATGGTATTAGTGTGTAATCTCAGTCATTTTTCTGTGTATGTGTTACCGCAGTTTTTCTGTACAGACAGGAATTCTTCTTCACAAGAGGCAGCACATGTGCTGCTGACCCACATCATCGGTCGCTGGTTGGGTTACCTGAGCTTGTTAGGGTAAGCGAGGGAAACCCAACGCTCCGGTTTATCTGCCGGTATTGCGAACGTAAAGGCCGCAGAGTGACTGCTGTCCTTGATCCTTGAGCATAAACTAATAAAGCAGCTGTAATTGTCAGCTCAGTAGCAGGATCACGTTCAGGACAAATCTCTGGCGTCTCAGCCGCCCGCAGCAGCCCGTCACTCTGCGCCGGAGTTATTATTTAATCGTGGCCACGTTCGATTGATCATCTGCCTCCTCGTCGAGAGGCTTGCGGGACCGGGCAATTAGTCACTCCCGATAATTTGTTCCGCCAAGCGAGTCGTGCTTGGAGAGGCTGAGCCGCGTGCGGCGGCTGTAACGTCTTCAGTGCTTCTCTCGTCTTCGGCGTGCCGGCATCCCAATCAGTCTTCGCCTCCCTGCAGTCCTTGACAGCAGAGTCAACAAACCGCCTGGTGGCTGCTGTGGTTCTGACTGCCGCCTCCGGCTCGCGGCGGCGCACGTAGTCGGAAGGCTGGGATTTGTACTGTACGGGCTATTGACTTTGATATCTGGAAGCGAGGCGTAATCTTTAAATCAAAGCGCAGCGGAGAGATAAAAGCGCCGCTGTGTAAATATGCCAAGCCTGCAGCTCGGCGCGATTATCCGGCGCCGTGTTGATTTTAGCACCCACTAAATGAGTGCAACTCGAGAGCCCGTAAACCTGGATTAGCAGGTGCGTACTTCATTAAATCAGGCACACAAGCGCCTGTGTGTGTGTGTGTGTGTGTGTGTGTGTGTGTGTGTGTGTATGTGAGAGAGAGACTGAGAACAGATGGTCTTCACGGGGGGGGGGTACAAGGTGAGTGATTGTGATACCGATTATATCTGTTACTGCCCTTTTAACTAAGGTCTAGTGAGGTTAACGTTCTCTTGTTCGTAATTTAATTCCCTCTTCACCAGGTCACCTTTTTTCCGTACTAATGTGCAACCGATATTGATGCAGAGAAGGGCCAAGATAAGTAGGGATCCAGCTAAGCAGTCACATTCACCTGAAAGTGATCATTTTACATGAGTTTGTGTGGCCTAACAAACTTTTACTTTTTTTCCTGCAATTTGCCTTCCATCCCTCCCTTTGGTTTTCTCTGTAACAGTTTCTCACACACAGGCTTAAGATAACACATCACCAGAGGAAGTATCTTTTCTGTGTTGCTTTTTTTTGTCCTGCTCCGTATGAGATGTGCTAGCGGACCATAGCTGGACAAGGGAGGGGTTGCTGGTGATGAGCGGCAGAATCTATACATTGCAGGATGTCAAAAAGAAGCAGGTGGAGCCTGGTGATGTCAGAGTGCAAATTATCAGCCCCGGGCCTGCAGCCTCATGTCATCTTCACAAGAATTTAGTTGCCATTAACAACCAACTCCCAGTCATTCCTGTTGAGTAGGAAAGTGACTTGTTCCACACATTGTGTAATGTGTGTTTAACCTCCCACATCACAATCAGGGGTGTAAAAGTATTAATGACCCGAGGTAGACTGAGCTGTAGTTGGGTGGTCTGGCAAAATTTCAGGTCAATACACACTTACTGAAGGTACAAATGATTTATTTAGTTTTTTGTCATTGTGATACACATCAAGCACAGTGCACACAAAAAGTCGACCGTTTTTCCTTGGATGGCGCTTTGCAGATTTACAATCATCAATGTTGTGCCTGTCTGTAATGAACTGTAACACAGTCATAACACATCCTGGCCGCACATTTTTCCTGAATGCTGTGACCTCGTAGTAATTCATTAGTGAGGAGAAGGCAAATGGGAAAAGCATGTTTGGCTTTGGGGCAGTCAGTGGTATGTGTCGTTTGTGCTATGGATGTCTGCGCCTCCTGCCAATGTTTTCTTTCCAGCCCTCACTTAACTAGACTTACGTCTATGTGTAGAGCCTAGTGATGAATGTGGTGGTTTCAGAGCAGCGTGGGTTGAAGTGCAGTTGACACTCCAGCTGTGCAGCATTATAGTGCATGGTCGGTCCACCCCCCAATTAGAGTTAAATGATTTCTCATCTCAGCTGAATTGTAATAGAAACATTAGTGCAGATTTTATACTCTGAACCGCAGTGTTCCCTGTACTCACTGTGAGCAGGGACCTTGGCTATTGTGCTGCGGCAATTTACAGAAATAACGTCAATGTTGTTAACTATGGAACTCCAAAGTGTACAGAATTAAATAAATGTAAAACGTAATGACATAAATAAATAAGAACGATTTTTATATAATAACAACATAAAATTGTGAAATAAATGAACACATTTTAATATACAGCAAATAATTGTGAAATATTGCATTCTTATATATATGTATGTGATTATTATTTCATGGTCCTTCATTTTACCTGATTAGGCCTTTTTTATTCCAAAATGATGCCAACTGGGTGGTATTCAAAGAATGAATAGAGAATGACCCTAGTAAATTACTGAAAATCCTAAGCGGACATGACTGATGTAGGTTCCGGACTGCTAGAAGTCATTGTAATACAGAGAATCATTCTGAATGTTCATTGCAAATTCATTGTGTCTTAAAATTGAGGCTTAACATGTAATGAGTTAAGAATCACCGCTTCAAAATATAGGTGCCTCGTCATGCACAGCACCACCTACTGTGATGTTGAGCAATCAGCATTCGGTACCAGGGCCTACATTGTCTGACTCACATTTCAACAACGCCAAAATATGACTGAGCTCGAGTAGGGCGGCCGCGTGGGCTGTCTGGCAAATTTTCACTGCAGTACACGCTTTCTGAAGTTACTGCAGGCTGGTACTGCATAAAACATCCATAAAATGGCTAATGAATACAAAGACCAAGCCACTGCCAGTGTCTTTCCACTTAATGGACCTTTAAAACTTAGTTTGGCGGCAGAATCCAGCATTCTCTCGGCAGGATTAGCAAGAGCTCTTGAGGTTGTGAATGCAGAAACTGTTTCTCAGGAGTCTAAAACTGATGATATAAATGTTCATCTCTCTGTGTGGTATTATATTATATTTTTATGTTGTCAATTTTAAGATGTCAATCTGCGATCTTGTAAAACGCTTATTGAAACTTCGTGTAGTTCCTAGATTCCAAACTGGACCACTGACATCGAGAAATAGACCTGGAAATGACCTAGATAGTTCTACAGCTCCTTTATTTTTTAACATTTTTAATTTTAACAAGTGAGAGGACCTCAGTAGTTTTTACAAACTTACCTAAACAATGAAATGATGAAATAAGCGATATCACCATTTTATTATAAAAATGGACACCTGCCAATGTGCATTAAAAATTATATATATATTGTTGTTTAGTCATCTGTGGAGCTGTGTGGTTGTGGCGGCATCTGTAAGCACAGATGCCGTTATTCATCTGCATGCCCTGCCCGCCCGCCCCGGTGCAGTGTGGGTAAGGGGGCCTGATAAACGAGATCAGGTGGGCTCCCGTGGCAGTCCCTGCTGTTGCGCCTCACTGTCTGTGCCGCCTCTCGCTGGCTCTCCCCAGCGCATGATTAACTTGCTCAGCTTGCAGTCAAAGCACAAAAACAGGAAAAAAAGCAGACTGGGGTTTCTGAGACGCCCTTTTGGTTTGCCGATGAAACAAAAGTAGTTCCTCTGGCTGAACAGGGTGATGGAAGGAGGGGTCCAGAGCCTCAGGTTTCTGTTACCCCCATTTCTTCTCAGTCTCTTTTAACAACTGCTGTTCAAATGAGAGCCAAATGTTTGTGTAAGGCTGTCCTCAGCATGAGTGGCATGTTTGTTTTGAATGGGCTGGAATGCCTCAGTGCGCTGCCTGCCAGCCCTGTGGGCGTGGAGGACGCTCTCTCAGCGCCAGGGTCTGCGCTCGGCCAACTCGCCCATCAGCCACGCCCAGCAGCAGATTTTTTTTGCCCTCCGTACACCTGATTCATGTTGGGTCAACAAGCAGCACGCCTTGGACTTGGTGGCCTTAACCTGTGTTTTAAGCCTGTGTTTAAGCCTGTTTTGTGTCATGTGAGGTGAGTCTGTCTCTTGCTCTTTGATGAAGACTGTGGAGGTGAAGTTAAAACATCTCAGCTGCCTTTCATCCTTGGTTTTTAGACTTGTAGTTTCAGTGACTGCATCACTACTCAATGTGATCTCTTTATATTTCAAGTACCATGATGGCTTGATATTTCACTTTCAAATAGTCTTTCTGCCGGTTCACCCTGGTGTAAGATTACGGTTTCCTGTGGGCTTATGGTGACTCAGCTGCAAAAGGGCTCTGATTCCTAGAGTGAATTTCCAGACAGCTTTTCTCCTGCCTTTTGGTCAATGCAAAACCCGTTTTTGGATGAATAGTAAAGTATAAGTCGCCACCATTTTTACGCTTCCTGGGACTGAACAATGGTTTCCTGTAAAATATTTTTTTCCTTTGTTTTAGGGAAATCCTGTATCCTGAAATGCTTGCTGGACATACACAGAATCTTCAGAGAGAACGATCCAGCCTATATCCTGAACGATCTCTACATGACAGACTACTGCGTTTGGATCCAGAAGGCAAAGTAAGTCCACCTCCTCCCATTCTTAAATTAAAATATTTAACACAATTTCTTACTAAGACTTCAAAATAGGCTGTGAACAAACAAGTTCCAGAAACAAGTTTCCTAACTGAAAGCAACCCACCTGTTTGCAGTTAGCGTTCATATGGTTTTCAGATTAAAACAATCTTTCTCTAGACTCATGATCTGAAGGGTATTTTCTACAGTGAAATAGACTTGAAAGTTTGAGAAATATGCCTAGACCCATGCAAATCTCTATATATATATATTTTCCCCAGCAGATGCTCACATATTGTGTAATTGAGGTTTTACCAATTACCTGGACAACAAGATCATAATAATACATTTAATAATGAACTAGAAGCATCTCATTGAATTGACAAATGGGGTTATTAATCTGCCTACAAGAAACAGGAATGGGTATTCTCAGCCTAAAGGCTTTTGGTAGTTCTGAAGCCCATTGGTCAAATATGCACTCTGAGCAAGGTTTGTATCGTCCTTCCCTGATAAAACACCCATCGCTTGGACTGAACCTGTCATTATGGTGATTATTTTGAGAAAAAAAAAGTCTTACAAGGGCCTTCCATGCTGGTTTCCACATTATATTTAATGAACCTTATTTAGTTGCTTGTTTCACATAATTAATCACGTTGGTCTTACAGTTAAAAATGAAAAAAACCCAAATCCCTGCCCTGACATCCTCTGTGGACATAAAAAAGTGAAGAATAGCGCAAGAACCATTAAATAATTTTCTGTGACCATGAGTGTTCATACTCTTACAGAGAAAAGAAAACATTCACTGAAAGCATTTGAAATTCCATCTCAGTGCAACCCTGTCACACTTTGGACCTTGTTGTAATTAAGAGCCTTGGCTCAAAAATCTGAACTTTCTCTACATTTTTAGAGAACCTCTTGTCCCTGTCATATACTCAAATATAATTGGCTGATTCCCCCATTCTCGACTAGTGTACTTTGTGCAGAATGAATATGATTTGAAATAAGCCTTAAATGTGCTGTTACGTATTGTCTGGAAATATTGTCTTGATGTTAATTTTCGTTAACTTTATTGACTATACTACATTGCGATATGTGTCATCTGGCTCATTCAGTGAATAACGATGAATTTAGACTTGGGAACAAGCTGTGAGGGGAAACAGCTGGCAGCCTCTGTACACCTGTCAGCTGATGGATCACCTCCACGCTGGGCTGTGCTTTCAATAGCTGCCTTTTTCCAGGCACCACTGTGGCAGGGCAGATGGTGCTACCATGCAACAAGCAGACCTTGGTTCAGGTCATGGCCTGTTCTCTCTGTTTTGAGTGCAGTTTGTTTTAGGTTTTGTGTCTGCTCTAGATTCTTCTCTCAATCCAAAGACAAATTGGCCCCCTGTGTTCACGAAAATCGCCGGCAGACTTCAACTGTTTTCAACAGGCATTGCAGCAGGCAGCTCTTCCCCTTGACCAAATGTTTATGTGAGAGACTCTATAAACGACAACTCCGGCATTATTTCTGCAGCACCAATCTTGCTAAAAAATGTATAAAGCAAGAGCAGTGTCTGGAAGAATATTGCATATCATCCACATGAATGGGGAAAGCCTAAACATCCCCATTTACAATAAGTGCTTTAAAGCAAAATATTTGAAACAAACTATACTCACTCCAAATTATACTCCATTATTATACAGTGTTTTAAACTTTCAGGAGACTGTTACTTGAGCATTCGCCAAAGAAAACTGAATATTTGCACAAGCTAATAGAGCCTAAAGATATTTAATTTATGTTACAATATTAAATTTCCACTCACCCTAACATGTGGTGGTGGTTTTTGGTAGTGTTTTTACTTAATAAAAATATTTATTTTTTTTATTTATTTTTCATCTATTAAGTTCCTATGTTTTTATGTCCCATACCCATGATTACTGCCCCATCCTTGATGCTGCCTTGGGCAATATCGCAGTCACCCCCTAATAGCTTGCAACAGTACAGGTAATATCTGTTGAAAGTTCTTTAACTTGAAAAATTCTTTTGCTTTTATATAGGTCTTTGTGGTCCCCGTAACACTGTATCTGAAGTCCCCTTCCAAAATTCAGCCTTGGGCCAGAATTACAGCCACATTGACCCAGTACCACAATGACCCAGGAAGCTTTTTTGTCTGTAGCTTTAAATGCTAATGAGGAGGAAAGTCTCCTATAGAAAAGAAAGTAACGCATTCGTGGAAATTCCATCATCAACACCATTCAACAACCACAATGTTTGGTGTAGACAGGAAGTCGTGTCAGCATTTTTGCATAAAATTACCCAGTGGTTCTTTAGGTTGTGAGACTGACTTACATCCAGTAAGTATTTTTTTACATCCAGTCACCGAGCAACTGCATCAAACAATTGCAAGCCGTCACAGTTGGTAGAGCTACTTTTTCACAATTCACTTTTTCAATTCTCTGGGCGAGCAAAGCCTGAGAAACGTGATGTAACCTTTTCCCTTATGACTACATAAGGGGCTAAATTCCAGATCCAGCCATCTGAGCTGCCGCTCTCTGAATGTTGAAACAGAATGACCAAAGCACTCTTTATACATATTGGCATTTGTAGCCACTGCAGGACCATAGACAGGCTACGGGAACTCGTATTAATGTTAATCTCATAAAGTGAACTTTTACATTGACAAAAGCTAAGAAAATAACTATGTTGAAGGAAATTTTATATATCAAGTAATGGTATGTTGCTTACAATTCAATTAATATTGTATCTTATTTTATAAGAGCATCTAGCCCTCACCCAGTCTGCAGACCATGGACAGATGTAGTTTACTACCTCGATGCAGGGTATTAAATTTGATGAAACCCTGTTCGTTTCATTATTGAGTTTGAAATTTCACTATCGTGACAAGCTCGGTAGACGGGGGCCTTAGACGGAATTTTTCACTTTCTTGTGCTAGTAGATATACTTCAGGCTGTAGTTTTTGGTGGCAGGTGATTTCTTCAACATAAAACCAGCACTGGCCGAGGATTATTTGCTCAGTCATTGAGTTCACATCAACACAGACTCATCTCGACCAAGCTCAGCTATATAAAGTAAAGCCACTTCTGGACGGAACGTAGCATGCGCTGCGCTCGCCGTGAGGTTTGCAATTTTTCTTCACAATAAACAGCAAATTTTATTTCTCCTGCCACGGGGCTCGGCGCAAAATAGGCTTTAACTTTGTGAACGTGGTGCACCCACAAGACTGCTTCAATACCACTCTTGTGCCGTGCATGCCATAGAAAATAGCTCTTCAGATCAAAGCAAAGTGCTCGTCATGTTTGGTCTGAAAGCGGCTTTATTTCTGCGTCAGGTCTGATGCACACCCCTGACGTTTTAGTCCAATTTCCTGCAGCGGCTGCAGAACCTCATAAATCAATTACAAGAAAGATCAAGCACCTCTCTAATTAGACAAGGCTGGAGATGTGTTCTGGACGTTAGTACACATCGGAAAAGAGAACTAGACTCAAAACAAGACGCAGTGGCACTTACAGGTGTGGAGGGGGATTAAAACAACGTTTGGGACATTCTGTGCATGTCCGTGTGGACAACAACATTTCAGAAAATACCGTTTTTTCGTGGTCTAGTCTTTGCGTCCAGCTGTCATTTTAGTCTTAATTAGTCTTCATCATGTCCTGACTTTTTAGACTGAGTGACCACTATACATTGATTAATCAACATTGTTTTATTATTTGCCGGTTTAAAATTGTAAATGTAAGTGTCAGGAAAATTGTTATTCGCTGATAGTAGTGAGCCCGAGTCATTTTAGCTGCACTGCCCAATTTCATCTGTCATTTCTTCCCACATGCCATTGCTGTGTCCATGACTCAGTAGATTTACGCAAAAGCAGTGCTATTCATCTGCGTATGTGCAAACATATTCTGAAACATGACACGTTTGTCAGTGTTACTGTACTGGCTAATGGGGCATTGGTATAATTTTCAGTCATCACACCAGGTTTCGAAATGTCTAGCTTTATCATAGTCAATTGTCATATCATTTTTCATAGCTTTAGATTTGAAGAAAAGCCAGATACTAGTCATTGAAGGTCTGCTTTACCACCTAGAGAACTGCCTCTTAATTTCAAGGCATTTACTGCACTGAAATTACTTATAATAAGGAAAAAATTGTGGTTGTGGTTCCAGTTGTTCCTCCCTTCAACCTCACCCATATTTTATAAATACTTGTATGTTTTAAATGCACATAATTCAGTAATGACCTGACTAGTTAAGAATGTCTCTTCCTGACTAGGGCTGAGCTAGGGCTGACTAGGGCTAAGAGTCGAATTTAAAAATGCGTGCCTGATGCTGTAGGCCCAGAGCCAGACCTGATAAAAGGTCTATGGGGATTTGATTTTATGTATACGTGTTTTTCAAGATTTCAATTTCTGTTTCTCGTTTCACCAGCAGTTGATGCCGAAAAAGACTTATACATTCAATAATAGCCACCTGAAATGAGTGGCCGGGAGCTGGAGCACGTCATGAGAGAGTGTGTGTGGGGGCGGGGGGTTTGTCCTCACGTTATCTACTGCTCTTATGGCTGCAGCCCTGCCGCTGTGCAGGAAAACTCAATCAGTCTCACCCTGGTTACAGTCAAGGAAAGGCATCCAAGGTTGAGTGCCCTCTATCCCCGGATCCCCACACTGAAGAGCTGAACTAAATGTCAGCTTGACCAGGCTTGCTAGCCTCCGCTACCATCTGCATCGGTGACTTGAAGACCTTGGCCATGGCACTGTCTGCACTGACCTGTGATTACCGGATGACTTTTAGATGTTTATTCATACTTTTTGCTACTGGTTCCCAAAGTAAATTAACATTTTTGCATTTATTTTAACAGGTTAGATATTTATGTGTGGACTTATGCTACTGATGCACAATTAATCCTTGCCAGAGACAATCCCTTTTCTGTATGAATCTCGACCAATCTCTGAGTATGAATCAGGTTCAACCAGATGAAAATATTTTAATGCACCCAGTACCGGATCATTTCTCAGAGCCTCTTTCCCACACTCATTAATATAATTGTTTTTAGCTTTAGTCTTATGAAGTAATTGTATTTCACAGTCCCATCATAAAACATGTGATTCTAATTATAATAATTTATTTTTCATCTTTTAGTACATTTGTGGTGCAGGTGTTTGGGGATCATAGAGTATAAACATAGGTCAACGTTTAGGTATCAACTTCAGATTAATTTGCATTGGTAACATGATTGCATTTATGCACCCTGACACCACCACCCAGGTTGCAGTCTTTTCGTTTCAAACGTCTTTACACGAGAGCTTCCATCCCTTGGTACAATTCAATTTTCAGCCTCCTTACCTGAGGCTCTTATCTCTTGAAAGACTTGACTCCTCTATTCAAAGGAGTCTTCACAAGCAGCCTGACTTCTCATGCAAAATGGCAGGTGGGAAATGCCCTTTCATGTGCCGTTTTGATCAAATCCCTCCAGCTTTGATTTGCATAGAGAAGGCTACGCAATCATATGTGGTTTGTTGTGACGTCTCTCTTGACAGGGTTGATGACAGGCTATTTCAGTTGTTTTGTTCCTGTCTGGATATTCTCCTCCTCTTCTCCCTTCTGCTTTTTTTTCTTTGTCAAAAAACATGTTGGCGCTTTTCAGAGATTGCTGCTTTTTTTATGCGTGATTTTAATCTGCTTACCGCTTATCTCTCAAGCCTCTCCAGTCAGCTGACAGACACGATCAGATGTGCTGATAGGGGAGGAAATTAATAGATGTCTGTGCTGTGGCTAATTTATACTCTCTTGCCTCCTCCCCTGCATTTCTGCTCTTACAGTCTTTGTGACTTCTGCGATGCAGGTCTCAGATTTATGGCACCGTAAAGACATCCGTTTGATTTAAAACCCTGTGGTCATGTCCCATCTTGGAACGAGGACAAACCAGATTTACATTTGCACTGGGAGACATCAGTAGTGCAGGGTGGAAATTGCTGCACGTACTCGGAACTGCCATGGTCACTTCGAGTTCCATATCGGGTCATGGTTTTCACATGGAACTGTCAGAATTGCAGCTGTGACTTTCATTGATGGACAGCCTGAGCAATCCTTGGCAGGAAGGTGGATGAATACAGGTAGGAGCTTGAGTAGGGCTGTGGAGTTAACGGCATTATAAAAACATCAATCATTGGAGACCGCAATGATTCCTTAATGCACTTCCAGAGTATTAAATGCTTTAAAAAAAGATTCTTAATTGATTTTGAAATGCATTTTTAACCTAAACTGGTCTGTATTATAGCCCCTCGAGAATTTTTTTTTTTTTTTTTTTTTGCAGACCAAGTCTTGTTGAGCATAGAATGTCATTATATAGTGTTATCATTTTGATTACAAATATTTCATTAGATTTAATTTAATCCTTGGTTCTTACTTGTCTTTCCACCATCATCTCACTTTACCTAGTGTACATGCCTTTGAATGGTGGTCATACACCATACACGCAGACCTTTGATGTATGAGGTCATAAAATCTGTAAACCACAATGCTTATATTTAAATTCATACTAACCCCTTATAATTCCTGCACGTATTCATTCCCTTTAGCTGATATTCCTGAAAAGCATGGTAAACCAAATTACTGTATTGGCAGCTGTAGCTGGCTCAGTAACTCTCCTAATGTTTGCTAGGTGACAATTGGTGGGGAAAATATATATATATATATGTATATATATTTTTTTTTTTTTTTTTTTAATGAATCGCAAGCAGAAAAATTAGCATTGACCACATCTTAAATTTTAAATACAGTTTTTGTTTTTCTAAACCGTATCCATTTTTTGTCCCCCATCTCCTTTGGCCAGCTTGGAAATATCTATTCTTGGTTCAAAAGGCCATTGGCAACCCTGAAACCTGTTATGAATTACAGGCGGAATTTGGAAGGTCTAGATGAACAGTCATACCGTTACTCATTTCTCGTTGCTTTGTTAGGAAATCTGGTGCACGCCAAGTAACCATGCCAAGAGGCTCCAGACCAACTTACTCATTTTCCTCCTCCCCTCACTCCCTCCTTGCCATAGGGTTGGAGTGGCTCCATTGCAGTCTGATCCTGAGTCAGTACATCCGAGAATCACTTCACCATTACAGTGGCTACGTTTTTAATAAACTGGGCTGTAACCTTGCCCTCCTGCCCACCTCCTAGCAGCCACTTCGGCTGTTCTCCATTCTCCACAAACAGCCGCTAATTGGGTCAATTGAATTCCTGAGCAGCGCCATGGCAACCTGTGTGTGTGTGTGTGTGTGTGTGTGTGTGTGTGTGTGTTTTTTTTTTTTTAACTCCTCTCTGCTCCTTTGCCTGAGGGGAGAATGGGGAGGAGAGGGTGAGGGGGGGTAAGGGTCTTGAGAGGAGGAGCTCTCTGCTTGACCCCATCAAGAGGAAGATATTGCCTGCTTCCCACAGCTCAGAGGAGCGCTGGGCCCTGGGGACCATGTCGGCCCTGCGGTGGGTTCCAGCAAGTGTACCTCAGGGGCCAGCTGGGGTCAGAGGTTTTGTAAAGGCCTGTGGCCAGCGGCCCCTGCTAGTGGACGTGTGTGTTGTAGTGTAGTGTTTAAATCACTTAGCAGTCCGGGTGGTGGAAAAAATGTGGAGCAGTAATAAAAACAATTTATGCCTTTTGGGCCTCTGGGAAACCCAACCCAGCTAGAGCACAGGTGCATTTCCAGACAGTCTCTCGCTCTCGCTTCATAAATGAGCTCGAGAGTTAAGTCACCTTGTGCGTTTTATTAGCGGATATTCTCTTTTACGCTCTTTCGATCCCTCTGTCTGTTTCCCTCTGGTGGGTTTCTTTTTTTTTTTTTTTTTTTTTTTACTTTTCGGCTGCAGCCACCTGGCTCAGTGCAACACGGGTAAAGTGATGAACAAACTCGGGTCGGTTTATTGCGTTAGCTTAAGTATTCCAGAATGGCAACGTATCATTCCTGAGATTCATAATGTTCTGTTTTGACAAATAATTACACAGCAAGAAGTTTCTCTTCTTCAAGATACAGATACTACCAAGCAGTATCTTACACGTTTAAAATAATGCCCAATATCTTGTGTATTTTGTGTATTTTTAATTGGTTCCTTATTAAATATTTTTAAAAGGCTGTTTTATTTTACAGTAAGCATACGCCTTTTACTGTTGCTCTGCTGTAACATGACTGGCTCTGTCTTTTTTTTTTTCCCTTCATCCTTGAAAGCTGCCCCTCCTCTGTTAATTAAGTCAAGCCACAACAGTGGCGCGGTAATGACTGGATTGTGTACAACATTATCCTTCCCCCAAAAGGAGAGATGGTAAAAAGGAGCCTTTGTCTTCACCGCAAGCGCCCATTCTCCCACCACAGAGCTGCGAGCGAGGCAGAGAAAACAAGCGCGCCACTGCTAACGCTAACTCAATAATGACTTCCCACGGGGGGAATAGGAAAACGGGGCTTTGAAGTGGCTCTTCTGCAGGAGGGCCTGGAAGTGCTCTTCTGCAGGAAATTTAGAGGAATTTTATCGAGCCACGGCAACTTGCCGCGGGGGCCGGTATGGTAGGGAGTTGTGCCGAGCAGCGACGCCTATCCAGTCTTGTTTTGGAACTAAACTACAGAAAACTACTGGCCAGAAGTTTGGTCTGTTAGGAATTTTTATCAAACCATTAAAGTAAATGTAAGTGACTAGTTACATTTGTTGAAGTGTAATGAAACAATGTACAGTAGAATTGCAACTGAATCGATGTGAAGATTCACTGCAGTATTTCATAAAAACGAGCATTTAAGTGAATGCCAATAAATGAAACGCACACCTGAAATATCAATAGTTTCAACCTATGTGGCTAATTGATTTACAAGTATTTCTAATTGTAATAAGTTTCAGAAAAATCAGTGATTGACTCCAAATGTCTGGTCTCTAGTCTATACGCTTGTATTGTCTTCTGGGATGTAAGGTCTAATCCTAACCCTACAAGCAAGTTGATTCCTTACATTTTTAAATGTGTTAAAGTGTTAAATAATTCCTGTAGGTTCGTCATTTCTATATTTGCTGATATTGGGTAGCATTTGTGTGTGTGTGTGTGTGTGTGTGTGTGTGTGTGTGTGTGTGTGTGTGTGTGTGTGTGTGTGTGTGTGTGTGTGTGTGTGTGTGTGTGAGAATATAGATGCCTTCTCTTGAGTTCTTTGAACGTCAAGGCCCTGTTCATGGCCTCATAGTCTGCAGCTCAAGCAGCACTGAGCTCGGTGCAGTGGGAGCTCATTAGAACCTTGGTGCAGTAATGAAGAGGCCGGTTGGTTCACAGCAGTGGCTTAATTGAGGTCCTCATCGTCCAATGACTTGAGTTCGGCACCTACACTCCTAACACAACATGGTCAAATGCACTCATCACCATGGCAATTAACACACACACACACACGCGCTCCCCGGTTTTCCAGAGTCCACTGAGTTTGCATTGAATGTAGGCGGCCACTTGAGTTTTGGCAGAGCTCATGCTGGTTCCTTCCTCGCTCTCCATTTAGTGAATCTCATTCTCTCGTTTCTTCTATGATTTTTTTTTTTTTATTATTTATTTAATTTTTTTTCTTCACTCCCCATGAATAATGCATGTACCCCAACTTGAATCCTTTACACCACCGCCATTGAAGAGTTTCATTTACTATTGTGACTACTGCCCCCTCTCCTCCTCCCTTTTTCTATTGAAGAAAAGCTCTAGCCAGTCATCCTCAGCAGAAGCTGAGGGGAAGAATCCTGCATAGTCTCACATTTGTTCAGAGAAGTTACTTTTGTTACATGTATTCTTTTCCTCCCCCTCCTGGAGTAGTGGATTGTCTGCTTTTTAAAATAAGGATTTAGTCACTCTAGGATTGAAAGTGATTGGTCCATGATTGGCAGGACTTTTTCTTCTCTCCTCCCAAGATCTTCGTATGTCTGTCCCTCAAAAGACAGACCTTCTGTAACACTTTGATTTAAAGCACCGATTCCTATAGAACTAGCTTCTTTTTTTGTGGTAAAGTTGCCGCATTACCCATCAGAGGCCATTTGTCCTTCAGGGGAAGTAAATTGTCTTTTTGTGGTTCCACCCTGCATAATACTCTCCTCTATTTTTGGTGGCAGTCCACATTAAATTATAGATTTAATAAATGCTCTTCAGACTGTGTTTTATGTACACTTGAGTAGAGACACTTAACCTCCCATGCGGACCTAGTCTATCACATTACTGTTAAGAGCTCATCCATTTAAGATGAGCTTTTTCTGTCATTGGCTGTTGCAGGTCTCGGTTTGTTCAACTGCTGTGAATCCAGTTTTCATCTTCATCTTTTTTTTTTAGGTCTAAGAACTTGACTTCCCTGGCTGATCCCTTGAGAAAAGGCTTACTGCAGAAGGGCGACCTGGGTCTGGAACTGGAGGAGCTGGAAGAGGCTGCAAAATGTGTGTTAAGGGAGGAAGAGGAAAAGAAAAATAATAGTGCGGAGTCATCTGACAGCAGTTCCTCAGAGGATAGTGACGAGGACTCTGAGGACTCAAGCTCCGAAGAGACAGAGGAACATGATGATGTAGGATCAGGACCCATTCCGTCTATGCCAGACGTACCCTCAGTCTCACCCACTCTTAAGGAACCCCTGCAGCTTTCCGGTCTACAAGGTGGGACTAGGAAACCCAGCGTCCCTAAGCAACTCATCCAGGAACTGGGAGAGAGTCTGGAAAAGGGGCTGAGCATCTCACTGGAACAGCCTGAGGGTGCACATTCCAGAAGCAGTAGGGATGTGGAGAACATGGAGGGGGAACAGGAACCACGGCCCACTCCCCAACACCGAATCGGATCCTCCACGGTGAATGCTACCATTCAACGGACGTTCTTAGATGTTTTTCCTGACAGGAACCCCCTGCTCGTTGTAAACAGTGACAATCAGGACGGTGATCATGACAACGGCAGCTAGGCTAGTAATGATTTAGAAGATGGACATGTATTTTTTTTGTATGTGTACAAGCTTGAATAATTTTTTTTGGTTTTTCAATATGTTTATGGATTGAGTTAACATACGTTCACTAATATGTTCACTGAAAATGTTTAGGCATATTTGTGGCTCTTATGAAGAACTGCAACTTTGCTGTGACCTTGGATTCATATTACATTGTTGTGTCTTTTTTTTTCCTTTGTGCATGTTAACGATCATTTAATGAAGCTGCTTATGTGCCTGTTAGGTGAAGAGAGATGTTTGTAGTATTCAATTATACAAAACATGATTATAGCATAATTGAAGTTTTCATTATTTTTAATTAAATGATCAAATGAAGGTGCGCTAGTACTTCTGTAAACTTGAAGCATTCCAAGCTTCCTCCTCCTCCACTTTTAATGCCTGGCTTTCATAAAGCCGCGCTTTCCTCTGTCTAATTGGTAAGTGCTGATCTTGGCGTGGCAGTTCACCATCCTGCGCTTCCGCATCCTGTTATCCGCTGCAGTCTGCGTAGCCCCTGCCCCGGGCTGACGTTCGGTCCGCTAGATTAACACTTGTGGGTCGGGCGGCGGGCCGGCGGTGGCAGCAGCCTGCATCAGCAGGGACTGTCCTTATACGGGCTGCACATCCCCACCGGGGAGAACTTTTGCAGGCACCCCCTCGTTTAACATTACGTCTTGCACTCCAAAAGAAAAGGGGAAGGTGTTTTAAATGTCAGTGCGCTTGGAATTTATGGTCTACTGTGTGTGTGTGTGTGTGTGTGTGTGTGTGTGTGTGTGTGTGTTTCTGGAAGCATTTTATGTTCCTCACCGTCTCTCTTGCACGTTTCCAGCCGAGGCGTGTTGGGTCTGCAGTGCGGCGCGGCGCAGCCCTGCAGTTCTCCGCCGGCGTCAGCGCAGGGAAATGCACGCTAAGCATGGCTCCCTGCCAACCGGGCCGAGCGGCTCATCCGGCGCGAAAACCACAGAGGAGGGGAGGGCGTCGGCGGGGGTGTGGCACGTCGACACGACTCAATATTGTCCGCGGCGGCGAAGCGAGGGAAAGCAAACAGTGAGCCGCACGTCAGGCAGATAAATGGAGACGCTCTGCGGGGAGCGTGTGAAGGCGGAGATAAGGGAGCAGGCCGGCCGTCAGCTGCAGCGATAGTGAGAACGTACTCCACATCACACACACAACGCTTGAGACTAAGAACCAGAGCGCTCACTACAACCAGCATGCTTTCATTTCAAAGTGGCACAATGAGGTGGAACGTGGGGGTTCTGCTGAGTGACGAGGCTGAAGACCTCTGTTCTCGATGCTGTTGTATACGGCTGTGCATAAGCAAAGCTTTTCATTGAGCCGGTCAGAAGTGTATAGAGAAACACGCAGGTTAAACAATCAAAATTGTTTAACTTAATGTTTACTTTATGTTTGGATATTAAATAATGGCCTAATCTGACAATTTAATATGTGTGGTTTGCAGATGATGTGATGCATATTTTTACTGCCCGAACCTTCCTATTTGTGCACTCGTAACTCAAATATTGAAAATTTTCCATTTCTTTTCGGAATCAATTTTCATCCCATAAGCCTCCATTAAATTCCCCTACTATTCAAAATGCTGGCAGATATCATTTTCATCACCATATCATTGTTTGGAGTGTAATGCTTTGGAAGGGTGTAATATTTGAATGATTGGCATGATTGATGTGTGTGTGTGAGAAGTTGAGGGAAACCGTGAAAAAGTCTCTTTCTGCTTCTCGTGGCCAGGTTCTAAATTGCTCTCCTCTGTTCTCGGTCAGCGCTGAGAATGAGCACAGGTCTCTGAGGACCGAGAGCGCTGCTGCTGAGATGATGGCTTCTCAGGCCTCTGCTCCCTGTACGATTGCATTAGGGAGATGGATGGCGTTGTTAAAAGGACCTCCCAAGATGAAGAGCCCCTCCCCCTCCGTGTGGCCTGCGGTATCCCTGCCTGCACCCTGCCTCTGGAGCAACGTTCTGAATGAATGAATATATACATACACACACACACTGCTCAAAAACACTTAACATGAAAAACACGAAGTCACTAACACTTCTGTGACGTATAACTGTCCACTTAGGAAGCAACACTCACAATTTGACATGCTGTTGTGCAAATGGAATAGAAAACAGGTGGAAATTATAGGCACTTAGCAAGACATCCCCAATAAAGGCGTGGTCCTGCAGGTGGTGACCACAGACCACTTCTCGGTTCCTATGCTTTCTGGCTGATGTTTTGCTGGCCGTGGTTTCACTCTAGTGGTGGCATGAGACACATGTGGCTCAGGTAGTGCGGCTCATCCAGGATGGGACACCAATGAGACAGGCCAGTGCATCAGGAGACGTAGGAGGGAGACAACCCAGCCGATGAAAACAGGTTCAAACTGAGCAAGTGTGTGGCTGGAGTGTGTCATGCTGTGGACTGGCCCACCCGTTCCCCAGACCTGAATCCAGCTGAGCACATCTCCAACATCATGTCTCACTCCAGGAGTTGGTGGATGCTGTAGTCCAGGTCTGGGAGGAGATCCCTCAGGAGACCACCCACCACCTTATCAGTAGCATGCCCAGGCATTGTAGGGAGGTTATACAGGTATGCGGGGGCCACACACACTACTGAGCCTTGTTTTGACAGGTTTTAAGGACATTTTGATCAATTAGGTTTGTTTTATTCATATTTTTGTGTGGTTTTGTTCAACTTTGCAAAGAACCAAGTATTTATTAAGAATATTTCATTCAGATCTAGGATGTCTTATTTTTGTGTTCAAAGCTCTTGTCGCTTATCTATTTTGTAGAAACACCTGCTATTAAACTGACTTTTAATTAATCAATTGGTGTTAGAAATAGCTCATATGAAAAGCTAAAACCCTACCAAATGCGTTGAAATGAATTAGTTTCACTGAAAAAATATTTATCATTTAATTGAGACAGAAAGGTAACATTTTGGCAAGACAAAAGTTTTGTTGCCTACACAGAAATTGAACAAATTTACTTCAAATACAAACATATGTCAGCAAATTAAGTAGTGGTGCTGTGAGATCCAAATTTAATATCCTCTCTGACATCCATGAGCTTGAAGGACTGCATCCATGCGGTTTGGCAAGGATTCATACAATTTATTGATGAAGTCATCAGGAATATCAAAGAAAGCAGTCTTGCATGCCTCCCAGAGTTCATCAATATTCTGTGGTTCCATCTTCCATGCTTCCTCTTTCATCCTACCTCACACATGCTCAATGTTCATGTCTGGTGACTGGGCTGGCCAATCCTGGAGCATCTTGATCTTCTTGGCCTTGAGGAACTTTGATGAGGAGATGAAAGTATGTGATGGAGCACCATCCTGCTGCAGAATTTGGCCTCTTTCATGGTTGGGAATATAAAAGGTAGCTAAGAGTTCTTGGTATTTCAGACTACTGATGTTGCCTTCCACCTGCAGATCTCTCACACACCCCCATAATGGATGTAACCCCAGACCATGATTTTTTCACCACCAAACTTCACTGTTTTCTGGGTGAATCTCGGATCCATGCGGCTCCAGTAGGTCTCCAGCAATATTTGCAGCGACTGTTGTGTAATTCAACAGAAGATTCATCTCCATTCAAAATCCACCTTCTGCCACTTTACCAGCATCCATCCTTTTAGCAGGCTGTGGGTCTTGGAAAATGCCACACGGATTTTCAATTGTCTTTTTGTTTAGTCCTGTCTTCTGGGCACTGATTCGACCATGGAGGCCATTTCGAGACAGAGTTCGACAAACTGAGCTGGTTGACACAGGGACTTCAGGTGACCAGGTCTCGTGGCACTCTGCTGCAGTGGAAAATGGCCTGGACTTGGATTTTCGAGCCAACAAACGGTCCTCTCGAGCAGTTGTCTTGCAGGATCTGCCTGACCTGGGCTTGTCAAAAACATCTCCAGTCTCTTCAAATCTTTTTTTTTTTTTTTTTAACTTGATACTGAGTACTTGATGTTGTACTTGTACTGAGACACGTTGAAGGTGTCTGCCACATCAGCAGTGGATCTGGTCTTCAGCCTCTTGATAAGTAACACGACAAGACCTTTGTCAGGAACTGTATAAAGCTGCCCACATATGTCTGGAAATGTGGAAGAACTGGGGGCAGAGACACTCCCAAACACTGGAACTGTTACATTCATTGTGATGCTGTGTCGGTCTGTCATTTTTCATCATAAAGTGCTGGCCCAATTTTCCCATTATGACTGCGACAAGTGTACTGTTCCACTGCTACCCTCTGTTTTTAATAATGCATATCCAGCCTGATCTCTGATCCATTATTAAAAGGGAGCAACAGGGGGGTTTTAACAATGATCTACAATAAAGAATTGATGGATGTGACCAGAGTCAGAAGTTTAAGTCTGGTTGAACTCCCACCCACAAAACGTATTTTTAACAATAAAAGCAACTGTTTTATTAAGGTTTATAACATGTCTGTCACTTTTATGGACATTGTGTCCCTTTCTATGACTACAGCAGCCATTCTATGTCCACTATTAATTACATTTCAAACATCAACACACCTCCTTCAACACGACGGTCTGCTGATTAGATCAACCAGACCTCACCAAACAAGGAAAGGTCTGAGAACTGCTGCTGTGGACCTAATCTATTTCATGCTCTCCCTGTGTTGGCATGTGTTTCCTCCAGGTCCTCCGGATTCCTCCCGCTGTTTAAACTGAATGGTGTGTACGCGGTTAATTGAGTGAGTAATCCATGGTGCATTAAAAAGGTAACCAAGCAGCATCATTACGGCATTTCTACTCCTTTAGGGCTTATTCAGGAGGGCCGCTTTCTCAAGATACCCTGACTGGGAGCCAAGGACGGTCGAGTCACAACTTCTCAGACAGAAACATACACACACATGCACCATCCAGGCTGAAGCTCTTCCTTGTGGTACAAATAGAAAGCTCATTCTCGGCTGAGAGCCCGAGTGATTTGGGTGCTTGAAAAGATTAATAGCCCTCAAGGAGAAATGAATCAGTAGCCCCTCCAGGACCTGACTTGTCCAATGGGTGTGCAAATAGAATTTCTTTTGTGGCACCTCTTCCCCTCCCTCTCTGATGGAAACACAGACTGCCTTCTCCCTGTAAAGCCGCTGTCCTGCTGGTTGTCTCTTCCACCACGAAAAAGATGCTTTTTTGAGTCGTCCTTTTTCTCAGAATCCCGAGCTGGTTGCAGTCACGTGTGGACAGAGATGTCGCTTGGGATTTGTGTCAAGGGCTTGTTCTTGCAGCTGAAGTCGATGTTTAAATGTACAATACGCAGGGCTGTTTCTGGCCCGTCAAGAAGCTTGTACGGGACAACCAGCAGTAGCATCGTCCTGGAAATTGCTGGCAGGACCTGTCAGTTCTAAGGCAAACTCAGTGGTTCTCAGCCCAGTCCAGGCTTTTTTGTCATTTTCATTTTGTTGGCCATTTTCAACTGAAGCTTATACTAAGCCTTTCCAAAAAAACTGGAATTTTCATTTGAACCGCGTTCCTGTGTTACCTCTTCGCAGATAGAAGAGGGGGTTTGGCTTTGTGCAAAATAATTTAAAAAACTTGACATTCATGAAATTTGATGGACAGATTTTGTACATGCCAACAAAGAACGCATTACATTTTAGAGTGGATCCATGTCATGGGACCGATCTACTAATACAGTTTCACCTCAGCTAAACTGCCATTTTCCCTCCGGTTCTGTAGGTGGCAGTGAAGTTCAGCAGTGAAAAGTGGCAGATTTACTAAAGCAGTCAATAACATTAAGAACAGTTTAAAAAAAAAAAAAAGGGGGGGGGGGACATAAATTATTATTTTAAAAAAGCAGTAAAACCTAGAATGCAACAAAACCACTTAATTTATTCTTCGTCTAGCTGTGTTACTTTGTGTTACTGACTAGCCTAACCTCAGCAATAATGAATATTTTCTACATCTACATCAACTATAAAACGCAGAACTTTCGCAGATCGAATCAGCTTGAAGTGCCCTGTTGAAGAAACACTCGAGAACAGTCCCTTTGGACATTATTCGTACAGCTGAGCAGGAAATCTTGTCCTGTGGACTACAACCCCCTGTAGTGGTGGTGAAAATGACATTGGTTCAGGGTTCTAAATATGGCTTTTAGAACAACTGGACGGAATGACTTCAAATGCTTGCTTCTACGTAGCCCAACAGGAACGTGCCGTTTTAACTTCAAAGCCAGAAATGATTGTGTGCTTGGTCTTTCTCTTTCTTCGCACTGCCGTGTGTGTGTGTGTGTGTGTGTGTATATATATATATAAAATTTGTATCTGATCCAGAAACTCTGCCCTGGATTTTGTATCATTCCAGCTTCTACTACTACGGACCAGACTTTGAAGTCGGAGTGAGTCTCAGCGTAAAAAAAGAAGGAACGCGGTAGACTTGTGTTTGTTTTTGTATTTTAAACAACTGTCTGAAATGATTAATATTTGAACACAAGTCACTGCTGCAGGGAGTCTGCAACTGTTTGGGGAGATGGGAGCTGCTGTTGCGCTCTGTTTCATACTCACCGTGAAGACGTCTTCTGAGAGGCCTCCGCTGAACTTGTGTGGGATTGCGAGGTGTAATAAAACGGGAGGGGGGGGGGAGAGAAACGTCTTGCACACAATCGGTGAGGGCCTGATGCAAGTGAATAAAGCCCTGCGTTCCTCTTCTTCTTCTTCTTCTTCTTCTTCTTCTTCAAAGCTCGCCCCGTTGGCCTCGGCACGCTGGGTCTCCGGGCGGGTGTCTGTGTTTTGTTTTGGGTCTCTTGAAGTAGCCTCCTCGACTCGGCTCTAACCAAGCCTCATGGCTGGAGTGCACGTTCCCTTCTTCCTGTACTGTGCAGCGTTTCACCGTACGCACGCCACCTTTAGTTTTCACAGACATGACTTTCTTTTTCTTTTATATCGGCCTTGTTGGTCCCCTAATACCGTATCTGAAGTCTCTTTCCAAAATTTAGCCGTGGCGCAGAATTACGGCCACTTTGATCCAGTCCCACAGTGAGATTTGCCCAGGACTTACTTTTTTAAGGGAGGGGTGATAAATTCTCTGGCCGGACAAAGCATGAGAAATGGGAAGAGCCAAGCCCGCTTTACGTGCTGTTCGCCATTTCTAGCCGCTGCAGGACCTTAGATAGGCTAGGGGAACTTGTATTAATGTTAAATAATCTTATTTCATGGGACCTTTAAATTAATCACTTGTGCTGTTCTGTCTTTCTGTCTATTCACCTATTCAGATACATGTTTGTGCAGGGCTGGGGTTTGTGCTTTTAACCACAATCATTTTTTAGCCGGGTTACAGTGGTTGGATAGAAACCTTTTCACCAGGGGGGCCTTCAGGAACACAACTTGAAATCCCTGGGTTTGGAAGCAGTTTGGTGGAATCTTTTGGTTAAATAGGTTTTAACTAGCATGTAATGAATCAACATGGTAATATTTGCTTGTTTCTCCATTGCAGACTTTTGAGAACTGGCTGAAATACAAACTATCCTTGCGTTCAGAGTGCTAATTTGGTCCCCATGGATGGGGTGCAGGTTGCAAAGCTTCCAAAGTTACATCTGCAGGCTTTTTTAAATCAAACCAGGATACGGCTCCTCGGACATTTTGCTTTTCAGTAATAGCAAGAATACGGAATTAGTGAGGAAGTGTTCCTGCATGAGAGGATGTTGGGCAGCGTGTTCGTTTCCAGAAATTGTGTTAACACTGACAATTTAATGTAAATTGTTGTATTTACAAGTCTGTGATTTCTTCTTATTTAAGGTAAATAATTATTATAATTATGCAAATGCAATAATACATGATTCAGGTTCCGTTATTTTGTGGAACCAGGAAATAGGATCCAGTTGAGGAGTTTTTGTGTAAACACAGAGGAAAGGTTCTCTGGTGTAAAAGCACTGCGCCGGGGTCTTTGGAGTAGGATGTTTGTCAGTGGCTGCATTACGAAGTCCTGATCCTGTCTCTCAGCACACTGAGCAGTGTGGATTACAGCCACATGGCACACAGATCAGGCGAGCCAAGCCACACATCCTCACCATCACACACACACACACACACACACACACACACACGGTGGGAATTCCAGCCAATGCATTTGGATACGCAGGATAGGCATGAACAACTAGGCATAAACACAGAGGAATGAGGGGGTATTCCAGCCAAGTTGCAGTTCTGTCCACACACCTAAAAAGGAGGTGGAATAAATATACACACAAGCGGCAGAACAACACAAAGGGGCAGCTCAGCCAAAAAACACACCCAGCAGGGGCCACGGCGGTCAGTCCAACCTCTCTCTCACACACAACACACACTCGCAGCACCTCTTCTAATCCTGGTCGAAGTGTGAAATACCTCACGTCCACAGAAAAGAGATCCCTCAGCGATGGTTCGTGATCGTTACTCACAAGTTCCTCTAAGACCTCCACCTTAGCTCATAAGGAGCCCAGGCACAGACAGTGACGAGGGGCATAAACGGCGACATCACTTGATAAAGACTTGAGTGATTTGCCCAGCTCTCCAGGACGAAAAGAACGAGGAGAAAAGCCCCGTCTGACCCACGGCACACTTTACTTGACTGAGCACACGTTGACTGGCAGATCAGAGGACGTTCACCGTGGCCCCGTCATGCCCTGATGCACTTGTAAGAACTTTGAAGGCACCTCTGCAGCCCTGTAGTCCTGACCAAACTCTGGAAAGTGTGTCAAGGCAGATAAGGGGCTCTAAAGGGTAACGTTAGACTTATCATTAGCCACTCTCCTTGGATTCTTTACAAATGGAACAAGCCAACCCTCATTTACATAAGCAGCGATAAGGCTGCTGAAAGCTTGACCTGACAGGGGAGCTGCAGACTTTTGAACTTCTTTTTGGCATCGGCGAAAAACAGCGTGTAGATCATTAGCCAATTTATAACAAGGCTGGGCGAGATCAGGAGATCTACACTGGACAACTGTGCACGCGACCCGCACAGGAAATGGAGGAAGGAGCGAAACGTTCAAATTCATGAAATGAGCAGGATCCTCTGCATTTCTGCCATTTGTAATGTGTAAAGGCAGTCTTGTTCATGGAGGGAGACGTTCATGCATGAATTAAAACCAGGACCGTCGCAACCGGGTAGGCAAAGCGAGCAATCGTCTAGGGCCCCGAGCCGAAAGGGTTCCTGTGAGAACGGCTGATTATGTTCTTCCACCACCACCATTAATCTGCAGTAAAGCCAGCCTATGTGTAGTTTAATTGGAAAAAGATTAAGGCGAGCCACGGCCTCCATCAGAGTCCGTGCCTTCGCTAGCATTACAGGATAAGGGACGTTCTATAAGCAACAAACCAATTAACGCCTTCAGAGAAAAACTGAGGAGTTGAAATGGCCCTGTTTATGGCCGTTATTTTTTAAACCTCAGAAGTCCACAGGTTTCGGAAAAAGATTATTCCCAACAGGAATAAGATTTGGATGGATGATTGTTCTACAATTGTTAAAGGTTTCTGAAGGTTTTCTAAAGGTGTTTTCAAGAGTTAAGGTGCTTTTTCGAGTTGATTCATAACCAACCGTAGAACCTTTTTGTCTTCCAAGGCCTCCCCTTTCTGTTCACCGAACCTTGCGTTAAAAGCACCAAACTGTGCAGTGTGCCAGAACCTCTGCTGCAGATGATGCCAGCAGAGGTTAAGCTTCAGGGCACACCAGCCTGATCTCAGACCTGCGTGTGAGTCGACGTGGTGAAGCTGGAGCTGAACTGTCTGTGTGTGTGTGTGTGTGTGTGTGTGTGTGTGTGTGTGTGTGTGTGTGTGTGTATGATAGAGTGAAAGGAGACGGGGGTAGGGGGTGCATATGTTCCGTTCTAACACATCCCGTCCCTTGGTGTGCAACCTTAACGTGCACTAATCTCCCTCTGACACAAAATCAATGAGACGCCCACCCACACCCCATTCTGCTCACGTGGTAGACTGTGGGCTCGTAGTCAAAACCCCGAAGAAAATCCAGCCTCCACACACATCTGTGTGGAGTTAGTGCCGCTCTGAGATTTATTACTACATCTGAGAACACTAAGAGCATTTGCACACCTCCTACCCCAGTCAAGAAACATGGGCCAAGCCCCTGTAGAGACAAGCTCGCCTCGTGGTAATTCGGACTAGATTCTAGAAGATCTCACGTTCTCATGGTTGAGGACGTGTTCCTGAACCGTGACAGCTTGAAGTCCATCGTTTTACTGTGCCGTTGTCTCAACCACAGTGAACATTTCAGACTCGTAGCCACTGCTTAACTGGTTGGTGGAAATAAGTCTGGGTCCGGATATTCTTACACTCTGAATGTTGGTACAAAACAGGTGTGAAACGTGAATACTTGACTTATGTGGGTGTTTGCCGGCAAAAGCAGTTTGGCCAGTTTCTTGAGAAAGTGTTTCTTCTGGCAGCTTTGGATAAAGCCCATGAGACGTAGCATGTGAAATATCTACAGTATTCTGAGGAGGATGCTGACTTGAGTGTAACAAGAGAAGAAATGACCTGTGATGATCCTGTATGGATGGAAGGATCAAAACGTTAAAGGTTAAAACAGTCAGGATACCCGGACAATTCACTTAAAAAAATAACTTTCTACGTCAGCCATTCCATCTGACGACAAGACGAGCTGCTTATTAGAGGATCAGATTTTTTTCCCCTGACACCTCCCATCCCATCCTGTTTGAGTGTAGAACTTGAACGTTTATTTCTATGTTAAAAGTTTATTATTATTATCGAGGATAATCTTTGTTTAAAATTAATGTATTTTTCCATTTTTAGCTGAGGGGTGAGAGAAAGTCATTGCGTTATTAATGTATTTATTATTTGCAGTAGTGCTCAGGACAATCATTATCTAAATATGTCTGCAAACTGAAACTTATATGAAGAATTCCTGGAGAGGACATGCAAAGTAATAGGACATGTTTTTAATATTTGGAATGAAATATTTCTTGTTTGACTGGGTTTCTAGCAATCTAGTAGCATTTTGTTACTACTGTAAATAAGCTGGCAGGAACACAGAAATGCCTTGTGGGATCTCAGTGAAATGCATGACCTGCCCTGGGTACATGAGAAGATCTTTCTTCCTTTTCTAAAGGAAAATGGAACCACTAATACTAATACTGCTACTAGAACTGCTATTATCATTATGACAGTCACGCACTGGAAGCGCACTGCCTTGTGATCTCTGCTCACAACGAACGTGAAAGGCCGAGGGGGATATAGAGTATTTCCTGTGTCCCCCACCGCTCACACTAATGCAGTTACCCTTAATAACTAATAACTCAGTCCACTGCTTCACGGATTATGCATGAAGCGCACAGCTGAAGCCCCATCGCTGACAGCAAAGGGCGAGCCCCGACCCCCGGCGGACTCGTCCAGGTGTATTAGCAAGTCAATGTTAACATCATGTGCGGGTAATGTTGCGGCGAGCACGTCTGACCTCATTTAATGATGCCGCTCTGTGCTGTGGGTGCTGTTTCAATGATTGCCAAATGAGCCCTGGAGGGAGCGTGTATACGGGCAATTTGTGATGTGATGACATTTTTTTTTAAATCCCTTAAAATGGACCACTTATTCAAAGTAAAATGTTACCGCAGTCTAGAGTATCCCCCCCTCCCGAGGAAGCATGTAATTAAATCTTTAAAAAATTCTCCCTTGCTTTTGAATTTTGCATTTTCTCCCCTGCTTGGTAGCTCTTGCAGAAGTCTCTGGCTGCCTCCGCAGATTGCTCTCAGACACATGAACTTGCTTTGCTAATGATCCTTTCCGGAACTTTCTTTTCAGACCTTTTATCCCAGTGCATAAGGCGTCTCGACAAATAAAAGGCAGAACTTCACAAGAGGCCCATGGAGATTTTACCCAAGCCAGACAGACAGTGTTGAGTCTTTCATTTCTGTATCAAAGAGCATTCAAGGCGGGAGGCCACATCCATGCAGGAAGTAAAAAACAAAAGACGCGCATTTCCACTCTCTTCTGACGCCAAAAGCGTCTTAATCGTTCGAGTCTGCTAATTAGTCCCGTGCCCGGCTCACTATTCACTCAAGCCGTGGCCAGTTCTTCATTTTCTCTCTCTCCACCCTCTGCTCTCGAGATTCAGCGAGGCTCTTCACTGTGGAGTGAAGTCGGGCGATGATCTCTCCCTTTCGTCCTTCGCTGAGTTCAGCAACTCCAGTCTTTCCTGGGGCCTTTTGCCGTCCTCTGCCAAAATAGCCTCTCCATCATACTTTACTGTCGCTCTGGCAGCCTCGCGGCCTGCCTTTCCTTTTTTCCCCTCCCTGTCTCTATCTGGCTCAACTTGACGTCTGATGGTACCCTCTCTCTCATGTTGCCTTTGTTGTTCCTCTCCGTCTCCCCTTCAGAGATCGCACACTTATCGCAGCACCTTAGCGTAACATCAGAGGAGAGCGGATGTGAGGGGATCCTTCACAGACGATTTTCCCTGCGTGTCCCTAAGATCCCACATTTTTTCCCCATTTCCTTGTGCGCAGCGATGGATTTTTCCATCTGATAGCCCCACTTGCCGTTGTCATCAGATAAGGCATGGCACATTGGCCCTGTGCGAAGGAGAAGTATGACTTGCACAGAAGGGCATAGAGCTGATAGCAAACCCGTGGCTTTCTGAAAAGTATTCCTGTCTCCCTGTGTAAAGGTTCTGAAACCACCGTAGCTATAATGTAAACTCCTTTTACGTTCTTTTTTTCTGGAATCACTACGGTGATTGAGCCAGCCCCATAAAGTGCACTAATCTGCTAAATTGACTGGAGGTGCGTTACGGCAGCACGCACTCAAACAGCTGCGCCACGTCTAAACGCATCATAAACATAATCCATACTTGGCCGAAACAACACCCGTCGTAAGCGCTGATTTATTCCACTTTGGATCGTCTCCACCAGGGAGAATTACTATATAAGAGCATTGCAGAACATCGAAACCTCCCACCATGTTCTCGCCCTTTGGGGAATGAAGACAGTCTGCATTTCGTGCTTCACCCTGCTTTCTCTTCACTTCGACGCATGTGTCTGAGGATTCGTTTTCATGGAACTTTCCTCACTTCACTTGCAATGAATTGTTGTTGGATCTGAAACTGTAATTGAATGCATTAGTATGCATTAAATTGCTTACCCCTTGTATGTTATTCGGTTTGCTTCAATAATAATCAGCATAGTTAGCGCTTTCGTCTTTATTAGTAAATTCAAACAATTTGTGAAAAAAAATTCTTCATAGCTATTGAAAATAATAATGAGCGAGCTCACCCTGGGTCATTGGAAATTAACAAAAAAAAAGCATCCCTGCACCCCTGAATAGGAACGTTGGCATTTTACCAAAGATACCCCAAGATAACTAAAAACACCAAATAAGCCAAGGCTCCGTTCTGAAGGAATTATTTTTATTAATTATTTTTTTTATTGCTTCTTCAAATCACCATCACCAAAGCACTTTATCAAAAAATAAAACTGCCACATAACTGGCAACTGTGCTTGAATCTATATTTTCCCCACAGGTTTAAATGACAGATTATGAAATTGGTTGGGGTTTTGGGGGGTTAAGATTACCAGTTCATACCTGGTCGGACAAAAATGTTATATTGTCAGTATGAGGATGAGGAAACTTTGACATTGCTGCCATTGTGTGAGCACCTGATCTGACAGCATTTACTCTTCCACTCACTTATTATATAAGCAGGTTGTTAGAAGACAAACGCAGGGACAGATTTACTTCTTTATTTCACTTTTATATGTGGCTATGGGAAACTTGATAGTACGTAGTATCTAACTCACCATCACTTCTGGATGTACATTATGGGGCAGTGGTTTGCCTGGCGGGGGAACAAACGGACCCGCAGTTGGAAGGTTGAATCCCAAACCGCCAAGGTGCCACTGAGCAAAGCACCGTCCCGACACACTGCTCCCCGGGCACTTTTCGTGGCTGCCCACTGCTCCTGCAGGGGGTGGGGTTAAAAGCAGAGGCCACGTTTCACTTGTGTGCACTGGGTGCTGTGGTGCGTCACGTGACAACGAATCACTTTCACTTCACTTACAAAAGAGGGTGGGCTTCTTACTAGCCAACCAAAAGTTTGTGTAATTTATACTGTGGAAATGGACACCAACGTTCTCTTTGTAAGAAGGGAACTGTGACTTTTCTGTCTGACCGGCATTATTTTGCATGTCATTAACAGAACGGACCATTGCGCATAGAGCTCAGGTAAAAAGTCTGGCCGTTGTGTCTGCGAGCTTTGGCTACTACGCAATGTACAAGAGAAACGAACAAAGCCTGGGATCTGTCTGGCGCCCCGCCGAGCTGCACGCGAGTGGTTGAAAGCCTCGCGCCGAACCCAAGGACTTTCGCTCTCTCTCTCCCTCTCTCGTTCTGACTCTCACGCTTTCCCTCCAGAATATGAAATGGTGCCAGCAACTCATGGGATAATCTACCTTCCCAAAGAGTTGGCAAAGCTCCTCCTTATCGGGACTCGTTCATCAGCGCATTAGCAGCACTTGGTTTCCTGCCAGCTCGGTGGACCGAGAGCTGACTCTCCAAACAGGAACCAGTGTGGAGACATTCCTTTGCTGGAAGAGGAAACTGTGTCCTCTGTTCCCCTCCCCCACATTCAGTAGACACACACACACACACACACACACACACACACACAGTCTCCCACAATATGCAGCTCGTCTGGGTCCTGACACAATCCCTCCACACCCACATTCTCAGGGCATTCAAGGACCAAGTCCAGGCATAGTGATGCTAATGAGAGCCCGAGCGACTCCATGTGGGGCTAAAGCAGCGAAAGGAGGAGGGGAACCTGGCTGGGGTCTGGAGAGGTGGCGTGTCAACGCTTATCTGATGTGATGACAGCTCAAGGCTGCTTCAGCTGGAGATGATTTGTAAGAAATTAATCAACACTGCTTCGTAAAACAGGCCACAAGTAGCCCACAGCGATGGCCACCCACTGTCAGTACTGCGTGGCTTACGGGAGTTCGATACGTGCTTTTGCGGTTTACATTTTGCGTATGCCCATCAGGCAGGTTCAATCGTTTCTTCTTTTCATTACGTTGTTCCCTTGACAGGCTTATTGCAAGGTTTTGCACAGTGCTTTGCTGCTTAGAAACCTCAGAAAGGTGTGTGTGCATGTGAGTGTGTGTAATATATATATATATATAAAAACTAACTGTACAGGTAAACTCCATTCAGAGAAGGATGCAGCAGACATGCATATGGCTGGTTACATCATTGTCAAACAAAACGGCATTAGGTGAAAAATGAAAGAAGGTTGATTCAAACTGGATGTATTTGAAAATTTGCATTGACGTCTTTTGCGATTCTGGTAAATGGCATACATTTCTGCTATGACTGAATCAGTTGTACCAGTATACAAACAATATTAGGGCCATTTATGCTGATTATTTTAGACATTAAACTGAAGACAACTGGTCAACCAGTGACAAGGTTATGGGGACCAATGCTGTATTGTCCACTAGCGAAAGGTTCTCAAAGGAGAAAAATTCTCTACAACCACAAACAGGACTTAAAGGGTCTGCTGCTGACACCGTAATATCTGGAATCACCAGACAGTCCATGCTTTGAGAGGCATGAAGGAGCAACACACAACAACAGGAGGTTTTAATGTTGTGATTTAATGAATTGTGAATTTCATATTTTTTCACAATAGGGACGGTATCTGTGTGGGTGTGGTCCCGCCGACTGCCTACTAAGCACATTCCTGCCGTGACTGTTTACTGATCAATGAAAACATCTGTTTTAGCCAAGCGAGCACACACAGAGCCTGAGCCGCCGACAACAACCCGCCCTGGAGGCAAGTGGTCTGCAGAGGCTTATCTGCAGGGTGAAAGGTCAAGTAGGAGAAATCACACAGTCATTACAAGTAGCAGAAGAGTCACAACTGAACCAGTCAAACAAAAGAAAAAAAAAGAGGAGAGATTCCATTACGTTCTAATTTGAACAGAACGCCCGTGTGGTCCTTGATTACAGCGTATAGAGATATGTGTGAACGGTAGCATTACTTCATTACAAGTGTCCAGTGAGAGCAGGGGAAGTCTGTTTAAATGAATTAGTTGGCTTGTGGCGCAGTAATAAGATGAGTCCGTCAGGCGCGGCTAGGGAGTTCATTGGGACGCATTTCCTTTCAAAAGGACTGTGGCTGAAGGCTTCATCCAACCCTTTATTACAATATTGATCCGCAGGTCCATCTAAACCCCGTATTAATCATGCGCTGCTTCAGCTCTCCTCGGTGAACAGAACATTTGCTGTCAGTTTGTCCTCTTTTTCTGAAAGGTCCTGGTTCTCCATGTTCTTCTTGTTATAGGTCTGAAGAAATAAAGCACTTCAGACTGAACTGGTGGTGAGTGCCTCTTATTTTAAATCTTTCTACAAATACATATGAAATATTGACAATTGCATATGTATAACCTGTCCCTAAAAAAAAAAAAAACAGAAAGTTATTTCAATAAAACGGAATAATTTAGACTCTAATGCCCTAAATGTCCCTAAAACCTTTTTTTTCACTGGACTTCTGTGAAACCTCAATGCTGATTCCTCAACTCATCAACAAGTAATGATGGTACAGGGGGGTAACGACTGTGAGAGGCCACTGGCAGACAGGACGATGCCACCAACGGCATGTATCCTCCCCGACTCAACAAACAAGGGGACCACAATAGACCCTGGAACCATGGAGAGCTGCTAATGAGCCTTCCTGACCTGCACTTCATCCCTCCCACTGTGCGACCCTTGTCTTGACTGGAGGGGGGCCGCTCAGAGGTCCAGCCTTTACTTCACAACCGAGCCCCATAGATGCTGCCCCGATCAACAAGATTGGTTGCAGCGGATTGATGAAGCGCACAAAAACAATATTCAGAAAAAAAAATACATACCAGCAGCTGACAATGGGGTTAGGTACAACATTGTAATAAATCAATCAATCTATTTACACCGCCCTGCAAAAAAAATGTCACCACCTGAATTTAAATGAGCAAATTAGCAAGAACCTTTGATTTGTTGATTACTGCAATTAGCATTTTGACCTTCAATCATTGGCTTAAATCATGCAATAAAATAAAACGACTAATGAGATCGCAGAAGGGACAGACTCATCACGCCATCTCATCAGAAGCATCTGTTTCAAAAACGTCATGAATGACCACGATCAGAGCTCACTTGAAGACAAGTTGTCAAAAACGGACAGTTGTCCTCACATCTCGGTTTAATAGTGAAACAAAAAAAAAAACATTTTCACGTCCATTATGCATGTTGAAGTGAATGGGAAATAAAAAGCTGTGTTAGTGCTGTTTAAATGTGCCAGTGGGTACAATGATTGAAAGTGAAGCGATTGTCATTGTGAAGCACAGCGAAATGTGTCCTCTGCATTTAACCATCACCCTTGGTGAGCAGTGGGCAGCCATGACAGGCGCCCAGGGAGCAGTGTGTGGGGACGGTGACTTGCTCAGTGGCACCTTCGATTCGAACCGACGACCTTGCGCTCCAGATGAGCTCCAGATGAGCTCCAGAGATGGACAGTTCCACGGTCCCTACTCTACAAGCCTGAGGAGCAAGTTGCACCTGTGGGTCACGTCTCGGTGCCTGTATATACTGAAGGCCACACTTGAACTAAAAAATGTCATTTTTTTTTTATTCTTTATTGATGCCACAAGCATGTTTCCAGACGAGTGTCGGGATTCTCGAGCTCTAGTCGTGAAAGAGTGATTCGGGGAGCTCAGTTGTGCTGGAGAAGACTGGTCACACTTATAAAAATAATTTTAAAAAAAGAACCATGTGTTCTGCCTCCTCGTCAAAGTGTCACGCGTGTACCTATTTCCACGACCATCTCCGGCGAGACTTTTAACCCGAGGCCGCCGCTGATTGGCCGCCCGCCGGTCACGTGGCGCGCGGTCGCTCTGCCCAGCCTGGATCGAGCCCGTCGCCGATCGCGATCCCGCCCGCCAGCGCCAGCAGCGGCTCCTGTCTGGATCTCCCCCCTCTCTCCCTCTCTCCCTCCGGCCCGCCACGACCGCCGATTCCCGCCGCGCCTTCCCCGCTTTTCCAGCATGGGCGACAAGAAGAGCCCGAGCAGGTAAACTGGAGACGCGACTCATCGCTGTCCGTCGCTCTCATTTTCGAGGAGGAACCGCGGCAGCGTCGCCCGTCGGGGGAGAAATTCCGACGCCTTTTCTCGAAGGGGCGTCCTGCGCTCCGCTTTCATATTACATCTATATTAATCTAGAAATATTTTCCTCCACAGCGAGAATAGCGCAGCTATGGCGTCTCTCTCTCTCTCTCTCTCTCTCTCTTCCTCTCCCCCCTCCTCTCTCTCTCTCTCTGTCTCTCTCCCCCTGCTCTCTCTTTTTCTCTCTCCCTCCCTTCCCCTCTCTCTCTCTCTCTCTCTCTCTCTCCCTCTCCTCTACACTTTACCAGCCAGTCACTTCCAGACAAAGGCAGGTTTACCGCGGGGCGCGCCTGCTCTGCGCCCGGAACGCTGTGCCGAGCGCCGCCGGGACGGGACGGTGTAAAATGGGCTGCGTTAGCCTGTTAGCTCGTTAGCCGGAGTATCGTCGGTCCGTCCGTCGGTCGGTCGGTCGGACGGACGGACGCCGTGTGCGCGACTCCGACGGGAAAAGACCCGCGGCTCGGCGGGCCAGCGCGGCCCCAGATGGCGAGGTGACCGCTGGCTTTTTAAAGTTGCGTTCGGTCAAATGTAGGTCGCGTCGCGCCAGCTATAAATGGCGCGGATCGCTCGCCGCTCCACGGGCTTCGCGTTAACTTGAAAAAAAAAAAATATATATATATATATATATATATATATATATATAAATTCACGCACATCCACGTCACACGTGTTTGCTTTGGTTTGTCCCCCCAAGGCCGAAGCGACAAGCCAAGCCGGCGGCGGACGAGGGGTTTTGGGACTGTAGCGTGTGCACCTTCAGGAACAGCGCCGAGGCGTTCAAATGCAGCATCTGCGACGTGAGGAAGGGAACGTCCACCAGGTAAGCCGGGCTCTCCGCCGCCGTGGAGCGTGTCCACCCCACGCTCGTACTTGTTGGTTTTTATTAAGGCGATTTTACTGTAAATGTGACGGAGACGCGCACCAGACCCAGAGCGACTTACAGCCAGTAGTTACAGGGACAGTCCCCCCCCCGGAGACACTCAGGGTTAAGTGTCTTGCTCAAGGACACGATGGTAGTAAGTGGGGTTTGAACCTGGGTCTTCTGGTTCACGGGCGAGTGTGTTACCCACTAGGCTAGGTTAACAATAGTCCGTGTTCGAGCAAGTGTACGAAGAAGACCCGTTCAGTTCCATTCAACCCTGGAACGGATGGATGAAAAAGCGGATGAACTGAGCTTTTCTTTCTCCTCTCTGCGATTTTTCCACCTTATTTCCATCGAATTTGAAAGTGTTGTCAGATGAAGTTGTCGCTGTGGATACCATCTCGATGGAGCATCTATATATTGTTATTTCCAATGTTCCAATCCTGTTGTGGGAAGTTGTTCCCGTTAACTTCTCTCGAAAGACCGAAGACAAAGTTTGTCTTTCAAGAATTTAAATTTTTTTTTCTTGACATTTTGTTATTATCGTGATGTCACTGCGGCGAGGTTCTTCCAGCTTTCGATTCGGTGTTTACGCGCCTGCCGCTCCGCCGTGACGCGGATCTGCCGACGCTTCTCAGCAGGTTTTGCTTGATGTGGCGCCTGTGACGCCGGTGAGTAAGAACCAGCCACCTGAAGAGGAATCCCCCGAGCCTCAACCCCCCACTTTCCGGAAATTGGGGGAACCACGGCGGGGTTTACTGCTTTTGAGAGCCTTGGCAATATTGCCAATATTGTGACTCATCACGGTGACATTTTACACTTGACTGGCAGGAAATGCTGAGTGCGCCGTCGCCGCCTCCAACCCACACGCTTGGCAGCGGCCCAATGGTTCGTTTAAGAACACCGCGTGGAAGTGGTTGTCACTTGTGATGCACAGCGCACTGTGACGCAACAAAATGTGTCCTCTGCATTTAAACATCGCCCTCGGTGAGCAGTGGGCGGCCATGACAGGCGCCCGGGGAGCCGTGTGTGGGGACGGTGCTTTGCTCAGTTGCACCTCGGCGGATCGGGATTCGAACCGGCAACCTTCTGATTACGGGGCCGCTTCCTTAACCGCTAGGCCACCGCGTCCCCGTGTTTGATCAGTGGTTTGCTGATGTAATGTTCACGAATTAACGATCTTGTGTCTGTCTGATGTAAGCAGGCAAAATGAGCCGCCGGTTTGTCTGGCCACTTTTATCTGGTTCAGGCTCTTTTTAAAAAAAAATATATATATTTTTTTAATATACCTGTGGTCTTCAATGGCCACTCCCCCTCCCTGCGGTAAGTTGTGGTATTTTAAAGAGTCGGCGTTTGAATGGAACTTTCGGCTCCCATCTGGATTCGGAGAGGCACCGGCGCCGCTAATGCGTTTGACCCGGGCCCCATCATCGGATTTAACGCTTCTGCCTTTTGTTGACTCGCGTATTGACTTACAGCCGTGGGTAGGTGGGGCTGGGACCGCGCCCGCGGCTGCCGCGCCGCTCTTTCCATTGTAGTGCTCGATCAGATCCGGCAACACTTGCTGTTGGAGAGCAAAGGCGTGGGATGCTCGCCGGAAGCGGCTGTTCATCCCTGTGCCTGGTTTTATTTCTCTTTTCGTTTTTTTTTTGTTTTTTTTGTAAGACTTTGTATAGCGTGATGTGAGTATGAAAAAACAAACAGGTCCTAGTTATGCAGGAGACATAAAATGTTGGCAATTCATTTGATCCTTTGAAATGTTGCACGTAAAGTCCATTTAATTTCACGCTGTGAGGTTGTGGCCACGTCACTTTATCATCAGTAATATTTGAAAAGTCCATTATAACCTGGGTCCAGAAGACCCAGGTTCAAACCCCACTTACTACCATCGTGTCCCTGAGCAAGACACTTAACCCTGAGTGTCTCCAGGGGGGGACTGTCCCTGTAACTACTGGTTGCAAGTCGCTCTGGATAAGGGCGTCTGGTAAATGCTGGAAATGTAAAATGCTTAATTAATTTTTTTGTGGTTGGTTGTTGTTCATCTTGAAGTTTCATTCTTTGAACCGTTTCCCTGATAAGAATCGTGTGAGTAACCGCAACAAATAATCACTTTCCTCTTAAAAAAGTAAAGTACAGCCCTCAAGTGTGCACATTTATGTGGAGGCTCTTGTCGCTGGTGTTTGACCAGAAGCGGGTGTGAGGCTGTACTGCTGGCTTGCTCTGGCCCCAGTTCGGCTGCGATGCTCCTGCCTGAAAGTCTCGCGTCTTGTTTGCCGGTTAGTCCCCGCTGCAACGTCACTCGCGGGTCCCTGAACGGCGCCGTAAGTTGATTGATGAAGGTGCTCCAGAGGAAGTGTCCACAGAGCCATGTTGATCTTTGGCAGTGGTGTAGATTACGGCGTCTTGGTCTCGCGGCGTAGCGCCGTCTTCTCTCGTTACTGTGACGGCCGTGAGGAGTTTTTTTTTTTTTTGGTCTGGTTCTCGTTCATCTGGATGTTGCACCCCTGTTGAACGTACTCACTCGCTGTGGTGGGTGTAAATATGAGCAGAGAGCCAGGTGCCTGATGGGACGGTTTCCTGTGTTACCGTTGGAGCAGATTGGGACGAGGACGGTTGGCGGAGCTGAAGCTTTTATCTGCAGTCTGCAGCAGCGTTTATGGGCTGATTCAGATTAGCAGTGGAAACAAATAACATGCGTTCAGTCCGGCCTTTGTAGCTCCAGTTGGATTTCCATGTGAATTTGTATTTGTCATTATTAAAAGGGATGTGAATGCAATACACCCCCCCCCCCCTTCCCTTCTGTCACAATAACGCAGATTGAATGACATGAGTGACACGCTGGCACACTTTCCAGTCAAACGCATGAGCGCACACGCACACACACACATTACCATATGAACATTATCATCGACATCTACACTGAACCTGAAGTATGAGCTGTTAATCCATGTGAATGCTTTAATTGGCCGATTTAAAAGCCTTTAATAAGTTACCACGGGATTTATTGTGTGGGGGATTTTGAAAGAATGACTCGAATTACTCATTCTGTCAGTGAACGAGGGAGGGAGGGAGGGAGGGAGGAGTTGCTGAGTGAGGAGAGCAAGTGAAGGGTAGGACAGGGTGGAGATGATCTCTACATGTTTGTTCAAGATGCAGGCGTTGTGTTGCGTGTCCGTTGCTGGCTCCAACAGCAATTTAATATTGCGGCACAAGACCACGTCACAGCGTACGTCAAATATTACGTTTTGTAATTTAAAGTTAATCCTGGTGCCAAAAATGTAATGGTAATTATCACAATATAGTAGTTACTTACTTTCACGTTGTCCTAGTGAAGGTAACTTGTAGCTCTTCAGGAGCGCCAGTGTCATTTGTGTGTGATATGGCCACAGGACACCAGCTGTCCTCCTCGTCTGCTTGTACTTCTGCTGCCTGACAAAGGTGCTGTACAGAAGGACATATAAATGGTCCCCCAGTTGCATGCTTCCTTTCACGTGCGCTCTTCATGTGTGTGGATGTTTCTTTCTTCAGAATTGCATATTCACAGTATTAAAAAAACGGAGCGGTTTTATCCTCGCCCAGTTGTTCTCGGAGGCTGACGTTCTGACGTTCTGCGTCCCTCAAGACATGGCCGGGGTTGCGTTGTTGCCTGTGCTTGTGCTGTGTCACTGACACTGTGGTATCATATAAGAACATATATTTCAGTAGCTGTAATTTTAGTAGGCGCGGGAATCGGCAAGGACCTCACGATACGATACCATCTCGATACATGGGCCGAGATGCCCTCGTATCACAATATGGCACTACATACATGGCGATATATAGGGATATTCTTTAGTTCACTGACAATGCTGAAATGGATCACATTACATTAATAATTCAGCCAAAACATCTCAGAACTGAAATTTAACTTTATTGTCTTCGCGCTTTAACACACTGTGTTAACAGTGGACAACGTTAAGATAAAATGCGTAATGTGGGAAATAATAGATTAACGTAAAATCAAAGTACCCAGCCGCCCAGCGCCATCTACAGGAGTGGAGGTTGTAGTTGCACGCTGACACTTTCCTCTGCTGATCTCACTAAATAAAAAATCAAATTTGCATACAAAAATATCAATATTTGGTGTCCCTGCAGCGGATACAATATTGATACTTTGCAATATTATGCTCTAGCGATATTTTTCCCCCACCTCTAAATTTTAGCTCGATAACTAGTAGGAATTAGGGGTGTCAAAATTATAATCCATGCATTGTGAGGTAGACATGGATGATCCTGCATCGATGCAGTGCAGAAGATAATCAATTATATCATAATATCATAGCTCGGTGATTATTTGTCTGGTGGCGGCATTAAAAGTTCCCGCCAGGAAATAGCGCCGGTCGTGACTGTCTCTGGAAGCGGGTTAACTGAACGCACGCTCGCGGCATGTCGGACATTTCACAACCAACAACTTCACTTAGATCGGCACACCGTTTGAGATACGCGCACCCGTAGTTTCAGCCATGCTGCACCGGGAGAGAGCGGGGAAAGTGGGCGGGGGACTGCATGCTGAGTGAGCCTATCAGCCAGGCCGGGATGTGTTCGTTCGAGCGAGGGTCTCCTGGGGGGTAGGTAGAATGGAGCACATCATTACCACAGAGGGGAGTGCCAGGCGACAACACGCGCACACACACACACACACACACTTCCATTCGCACAGTCGTCTCTAACGCTTGCTCTGTCTGTCACTTGCTTAATGCTCGCTTCAGTCTGCCGTGGATCAGCAGGAATGTTCGTAGTGTAGCCACTGGCACGTTGGCTGGCTGGAGAAATTCCTGCGTTCAGTCAGAAGCAGCGTTACTGTTCTTATCAGACCAGTCCGGTCTAGAACCGTGCGAAACAACCTGTCGGACAGACAAGGGCGATACGGAGGAACTCGGGGCCCACTGTGTGGAAGAAGACATGCAAGATGATCTCACCTGGAGTAACATACATTTTTAGTTTGCATTGTCTGGAAATGATTTTGATCACAGAATGTTTTAAGTCATTGTTCTTGATCAAGCTCCTCAAAAGCACCTTACACTTCTGATGTATGGTCTTCCTGACCACAAGGTTGACTTTTCTTTGCTAGCTCTGAGCAAATTGCTTGTCATTAGGTGCGGTTGTCACCATTTTGAAAAGATGTTTGCCTCAGCCTCACAGCGGTGACCCTGGGACGTATCGATCACATGGTTCTTCATTTAAAGGTCTCAAACTCATGAAAAAATTGAAAGGCTGGATCTACCTAAATAGGGGTGTTCGAAAATCTCGATACTGCAACATATCGTGATATCGTATCGGTACAGGCACATCTAATATCGAAATTTTTGTATTCAAATGTGATCCACACAGATCAAACACATCTTTTATTTCAGCTCTGTTTTTTACATTTTCAGTGAAACTGTACGTATTGCGATGTTCTACAGATCACAATGAGTAAAAACTAAATCTTTAGTCTCTGCGTCTCTCGACTGGGCCACAAGGTGCACTGCTCAAATCAAGAGCTTGATTCAATTCATGATTATACCGCCTGACGTCTGCTGCTCCCCAGGACATTTGATTTGATGGGATGAGCTTGTCGGGAAGCATCGCTCTGCAGCATGAGACCAGGCCCCGATGCTGCTGAGAGAGGTCTTTTCAGCTCCAAGCGGAGTTGTTCTGAGGGTCTGTGAACAAAAGAGCATCACACTCCCGTCTTCAAATAGTGTCACACACACGCTGTCCACGTGATTAAAAAGAAAGCTTGCGCTATTCGACCAGGCCACTTTACTCCACTGTTCTAAAGTCACTAAAATCACTTCTTACTGGCAGTTTATCTGCTGGGTGGTAGTAGCCTAGTGGGTAACACACTCGCCTATGAACCAGAAGACCCAGGTTCAAACCCCACTTAATACCATCGTGTCCCTGAGCAAGACACTTAACCCTGAGTGTCTCCAGGGGGGGGACTGTCCCTATAACTACTGATTGTAAGTCGCTCTGGATAAGGGCGTCTGGTAAATGCTGTAAATGTAAATTCTGTGTGTTCCACCCTTTGCTATCGCTCACTGTAGCAAAATAATCAGTTTTTACAGTCATGGCTTTGTGTCTAAATTAGCGAAGACAAAGGTCAAAATAGGGAAGTGTTGAGAACTAATGGTTGAAATGATTTTTCTGCAGTGCAAAAGTGCAATTCAGAAAAAGAATTGTTCACAAAGCCCAAGGACACAATCACAGAGGCAAGAGTGCACTTCCATTCATCTGGTAGGCATCAGTGGTGTCTGGAGTGATCGATGTATTGCTTGTTGCTGTTTCATGGGGTGATCTACCAGTAAAATAAGCCAAATGGCCAGATCCAATTTGGACAAACCCGCTCATCTACATAATGCCGTGGCAACGGTACAGCAGAGGTAATTAAATATGTATCCATCTAGATTAGTGTAATTCATCAGGCAACTTGCGAGTGTTTGTTTGTTATGACTGGACTGGACATTTAATGCATTCATGTATAATATGATGTAAAATATACCAAAAATTTTAATGATTAACTGCCAATGAACATAACAAGTTAGACTTGGCGCATATGAAAACTGTTGCAGTTCATTCGTGTATAAAATAGGTTTGCCACGTAATAACCTTCTTCTTCTAATGACATGCAATATGAATGCTCATCTTGTTCATATTGTGATGGCGTGTTTAGTATACTTCTGCCAGTACTTTTTCGGGAAGGTAGTCATGGAAGTAGCGTGTAGTTTGAGGGTCACGCAATGGAGATATTGGAGCTGAGTTTTGGAAGGAAAGTTTTCTTTAGGTCTGGATGATCTATAGATCCTCTGCCACCCCTCTCCCCCTTGTAACCAGGAGAGTGTGTCGGTGTGAGGAGTGGGATTGCTCTGCAGGTTGCATCATTTTACTGTGAGGAGAGGTGGTGGTTACGTGAGCTGTGTGTCTGTGTGTTGGTGGCTCAGCCTTTCTCTTTGCTGTCATTGGCTGACTCCCTCTCGTACACCCCACACACACACACACACACGCTCAGATGTGCAGCAGGCACCATGCCACTAATCTCCCAGGCTTACTGGATGCTCAACAAGCCCACACCACCCTCCACCGCGCACTGACAGGCTGCCACCGGTCATCCTGATGGCTGCTTTTAAAAGCCACACCGTCATGATGCAAGAGAGCAAGTTTCATGACAAACATGGCGCCTTTTCAGGGTCTGCAGGTATATCTGTCGAGGTTGGACAGACATGATGTTTATTTGATCAGGGGGGCAGGGGCTGCAGTGTGCTGTGTTGTTTGCCCTCATCTAATCCCCTTGCTTCATAATGTCATGTTTGTCACTACGATTAACAGTCCTCATTCTGTTATTGTAATTTTAGTTTCTCAGCTCTCTCTCTCACCACGACGTAGCGTGCAACGCTGTTTTCACCGTCGTATCAGTCCGACTCCGGTCAAGCAGCTGCTCGAAGCCCGCGGTAAATCCAGAGTTGATCCTTTTAGTTTTAATATTAACCCAGGCCCAGTAGACCCTGAAGAGGTTTGCGGTCTCCCCCTCTGCCCACCAATGGCAGCCGTCTGAAAAGTACTCAGACAAAAGAGCGGTGTGTAACGGAGTGCCCCTCTCTCTCTCTCTCTCTCTCTCTCTCTCTCAACTCAAGCGCCCTCGTTAAAGGCACCCGCATATAAAGCTAATGCTTTCTTTCAGCACCGATTGATCTGCTCCTCATACTCGCCTGTTTTGACTAAAGAGCACTTAAAACCCACGGCCGTCCTGCAGGCTCCTCAGGTATAAAGAAGGCCGCCGCCGCACTCCGGCCGCAGCAGGGATACGGTGAGCGGAGATGTCAGCAAGGCCCGGCTCACGATCGCTCCCCGCGCCTCTCTCTCCTACCCGTCTTGCAACATGGACGACGGCAAGTGATGTCGTCTTGCTGGGAAGAATTGAGCGTCCCCGTCGAGGAGGAGGATGTGTAGGATCACCTGCCCTTCTGACTCGCTCCTCTTCCCGCCCTCCCCTGTTGGAGAGGGTGTTGAGGGAAAAAATCACTCGTTTTTATGATAAGGAGGGTTGTGTGGTGACGGTGTATATAATATCAAAAAGGTACATCTGTGGGGCGCGGATCAGTACAGATGTCAAAATTCTTTTGGTGACTCTTGGTTTCATATGAAACGTGCTCGCTTGCTGCAGTAAGTGCTCCCCAGTGGAGAGGGCTTTTCAGTCTTAAGCGAGTACCTGCTAACCAGCGGCCGAGCACGTACCAGTGCCCAACCCCCCGCTCTGGATCCCGCAGCGGGGCAAAACACACACTTCAGTATGAGGCTGTGTCATCGGCATTGGGGGCTCCCTTGTCAACTAGGGCCTTAATAATAGAGCGTCTGATTTGCCGAGTCAGAGCCAGTGGGCAGAGAGCGAGCTAATAGTCCTGGCCTTTCCCACTCGGTATCCTACAGGCTCCTTAAGTAGGTCGATGTTCAACCAAAAAAAACCTCTTTACACAAATCATGCTCCGCATTATAATAGAATATCTAGACACAAGCTTACATTTTTACATTTACAGCATTTACCAGACGCCCTTATCCGGAGCGACTTACAATCAGTAGTTACAGGGACAGTCCCCCCCTGGAGCAACTCAGGGTTAAGTGTCTTGCTCAGGGACACAATGGTAGTAAGGCTACTACCACCCAAGCTCATTAAGACGCGAGAAGAACGTTTTAAAAATTCATCACGCTAAGTTGCAGCAGCCGTTAAATAACTATTTGTCTTCTGGACACGCCGTGTCACTGGCTATCCTGTTACGGTCCCGCTGTACAGATAGTGTCTTTTTCCCGCTGTGGTTCAACGGTGGGTTTCTGCAGTGGTTTAACAGCAACACCTGAAACTGCCACAACAGCAAATAGCGATTTGAGGGTTTATTATGGGCTGTTGGCGGTTTTGGGGCGTAGCAAAAACACAGTAGAAGTAGCAATAGAAAGATGGTCCTGCACAATTCACTTATGAAGTAGATTGTGGGCATTTTCAAGTTAAAAAATCATTCATATTCTTCTTCCTGTAGAGCTGCAGAATTATTTTAGTAGCCTTGGTCTCACTTTTAAGCGAAAAATTAAGTTATTTATGTTTCTGTAAATATGTCTGTAGTTAATGCTTCTACATTAACATGCATATACCATTTATTAATTTTTGTAACACCACTGCGGCGTGAGAATTCCACTCGCATGCGCTGTACCTGTGTACTGGCGTTATGTTATGCGTCACGCCCTTGGGTAGGGGTGGAGAGGAACGCGACCCGGATGGGTTCGTGAAAGCGAGTGGTGAGACACATGAAGACAAACAAATGGTACAGGAGTGCAATTATTTACAGTGATGCTATACACAAGAAGCCAACAAGACATTCACGCAATATAGATGCTAAACTAACTATGCCTAACAACTACCAAACAAACTAGCTCACAGAGCAACCTAATCAAATAACACAACCAAAACCACATCTATAGCAGACCTCCCGAACCCAGTCTCCTTAAAACACGCCCGGCATCCAATCAGCAGTAGGAATGAAGCTCCTCCCACCACGGCAACCTAGAAGGCGGAAGCATACGTCCCGATGACAGTCCTACCACCCGTTTGGCAGTTCATTCCTTTCATCCTTCTGCTTGTCTGACGGACCAAAGCCCTTAAACAAAACAATAAAGATCCATTTGTCCCTTTTTATAAAGTGGACCAGTCAAGCAGTACAACCTTAAAATGTTTCTACATAGTTTGAGCATGTAGAGTCCCAGGATTTGTCTCGTGTGTATATGTCGGTATATCTGTATAGTGCCTAAATACAGTAGTTATATGTTGGGGAATTTCTGGACTCTTCGAGATTTTCCTGTTCCTCGTCTTTCTAAGACAGCTTGGCGTTGCAGCACAGAGGACTTCATTTGCCTTTTTAGTCGAGACGTATCCGTGTCAGACATAATCTGAACCATTTCCAATAGCTGACGCCCAGGACATAACGTGACATTAAAAGTGATGTGATTTGACACACATCATATGAAAGTGAAGTGATTGTCATTGTGAAACACTGCAGCACAGCACACGGTGACACAACGAAATGTGTCCCTGCATTTAACCACCCCCTTGGTGAGCAGTGGGCAGCCATGACAGGCGCCCTGGGAGCAGTGTGTGGGGACGGTTCAGTGGCACCTCTGGAGTTCAGGATTTGAACCGACAACCTTCTGATTACGGGTCGCTTCCTTAGCCACCAGGCCACCACGGCCCAATGAAAAGTGTCCTTAATCAGGAGACAGCCAGGCTTTTAAGGTGGAATTGATGATGGTGAGCAGGAAACGCAGGAGTTTTTAGTGGTTGCCAGGTATGTTGATTGCGGGTTATTAAAAATGCTCTGGCGGGTGGAGGGAATCGGGTTCCGAGGTCTCCCGTCATCAGTATTCTGCGCTGCGGCGGTATTGATTGTGGTGATGCGTGGCCTTCGCAACATGACGCGGCCCATTATGAGGCGATTGATTGCTTTGTGATTGGCAGGACCCCATGAGACTGATCGCGGCGCATCAGCGGAGTTCCGCTTTTGCCGGCACGCGGCCCTTCTAATGCACGACCATGTGCCTTTTGGTGGCTGCTTGCCTTGTATCTGCGGAAAGCGCACGACTTGCCAGAAGCCAACAGGTGAAGCCGGCGCTCAGCATTGGAGAACCACGGCACCGCGTTGTCATCTGCTGCTTCGAGCTCAGGTCCACGGCAGACACATTCCTGTCTGCTCCCCGCCACTACCGGCAGCACCGCGCACACTCCGATTCGGCTTTAAAAGGCCCATTAGGTTGGATGTAAACAGAGACACTTGGGCCCATTAAAGAGTGTGTGTGGAAGCAGCAGTGTGTGTGTGTGTGTGTGTGTGTGTTTACTCTGGTGATTGCCCGCAGTAGCATTTGCCAGCTCTTGCGGGTGAGAGCGGGGAACGGCGGTGGGTTTGTGTGAAGCTGCAAATCCCGAGTTCTGGCTTCAGCTCGGACTCGATGGGATCTTCCCTTCCCCCCGGAGTCCTGGCTCCCACCGGCTCCTGCCAGATGTTGGTCATTACGCTGCCGAGCGGGAGCTGGCGCTGAACGCTCAGCTCTGTTTTTAGTTCTCTCTGAAACGCTCACTCCTCACTTTTCTCACTTTTTCAAAAAAAAATGTTTTATTATATCTTCCCACCCCCTCTTGTGGTCTTTTAATGTTATCTTGTGTCCCTTCTTCTTTCTCTCTGTCCTTTCATTCATTGTCCTTCTTTTGTCTTTTCGCCTTTTCTGGCACAGTTGTTCCTTTCTTCCTTCTGCCTGTCTGTCTCTTTCTTGCTTGTCTGACAGACCAAAGCCCTGAATTCAGTTGTGAGCCTCATGTTTCTCCCATATTTCTCATTTTAAAGTGTTAAATTAGTCATGAACTGTCTGCTGACTGATTAAACAAAACAATAAAGATCCATTTGTCCCTTTTTATAAAGTGGACCAGTCAAGCAGCTCGGCCTTAAAATGTTTCTACATGTAGAGTCCCAGGATTTGTCTCGTGTGTATATGTCTGTATATCTGTATAGTGCCTAAACGCAGTAGTTGGGGATTTTTTCCCCCTGTTCCTCGTCTTTTTTAAGACAGCTTGGCGTTGCAGCACAGAGGACCTCTTGTGCCTTTTTATACAAGACATAATCTGAACCTATTCCAGTAGCTGACGTTTGTACCAATGTTACACACCGCAAGTGGTGTTGGAGACTCTCTCTCCAACACCACTGGCCGATAGTCTGCCTTCCTCTCATACCAACATGGCAGCGCTGGTGCTCCTCTCCTTCATTTCTTTCTGTTTAATTTCCTTTTAATTCTGACCCCTCTGGAACGTACCCAACTGAGACCACCACCTCCCATGATGGTTTAAGGCGAAGTTCACACTGCACGGCTTTCAAAGTCCCCAGACTGCTGTACTGTTCACAATTTTGTCAACATTGTCAGATGAAATTCCGTGAATGTGAATGAAGCTGCGGGCGTGTCACATGTACTGTATACCGAGTAGCGGTGTTGAAATTAATCTTATAATTGAGGCATTGTGCTGCAGATGTGGACGGTTCTGCGTCGATGCAGCGCAGAACATAATCCATGTTGACAACTTGAGCAACATAATGACGTTGCTGGGGGGCTTTCTGGCGGCGGCATCAGAAAGTCTCGTTAGAAAGTAAAGCCTGTAGTGACTGGCGGCCTGATCAGAGTACAGCGCCGCTACGGCACTCGGCGGCCGCGTGTACGCACTATGGTCAAAATGTACATTTGTTTAACTTTATCGCTGTGCGTCGTGACGTTTTTTTTTCCCGCCAGGGCTTGTGTTCGATCTGGGCTAGTGTTCGAAACACACGCACACAGGAAGCGGGAACACAGGAAACTGATCTAATTAGTCTCCGAGCGTCCGGAGATCGTCTCCACGGCAGCTAAACTCGCTGTTTTTTTTGTTTTTGTTTTTTTAAGAGTAAGCGCTGTGCTTGCCGCGTTCTGTCGGAAAGCGGCTTCCGATTTGCTCCAATGAGCAGCTCACCTGACGCCACGGACATCTGAACCAGCCGTTTTTCTGTTGTTTGTGGCGTCAGGGGAGAGAGGACTGAACACAGTCAGTTTTTCTGCTCATTGTAGCAAATCCAAGCGTCCGCACGGATGAACGAGACCGTAACTCTGGTATTTGGGGGAAAAGAATCATGTGAAGTAATGTAGAAAATGTATATGACTCACCGTGATAGTGGAATGATGAGAGCAGTGAAGGTTCACGTCTCTAAAACTGAGGCCTGCTCCAGTATGGCATCCCCATCGGCTGTTTGCTCACCGAGAGTATTGTACAGTCATATAAGGCATTGGGTTCCTGGCGTACCTGTCTAATTTAAGACCATTTAGATGAATCTGCAGAATATTTTCAATGCTCTGAACAAAAAAAAAAATGTTTCTGTTTTAAGCAATTTTTTTCAGTTTTAGACCTAAGTGCATTGTGTGAAAAATATGAAATCTTGTAGGAATGTGGTTTAAGGTTTAATTCTGTATTGACTTTACTGTAGATGTACTTACTGTATTGATTTTGAAATCTAGTTGTATAATGTTCTGTAGAAAGTTCTGTAATGTTATGTTATAAATAGTATTAAAACCTTAAGTAACTTTTATATTATTTTGACATCTCACATTTAAGCCTTAGGCAAAATGGTGCTGTATCTGGAATTTTATTAGATTTGATATAAGATTTTTTTTGCTACATATCGCCAAGACCTAGTTCCATACTTGAGTGATCAAATGATTGTTTGGTACTCCCCCTCAATCCCTTCTTTGTCGAACGGGGGCAGCCCGTGCATAAGCGGATTAGTGGTTGTTAATGACATACTGAAAGTCTCTCCCTTTCACACACACACACATACACACATGCAGACCGGCTTGATTTATTAAAAGAAGGCCATAACGAGATTAGCCCGCAGATGGGCCACCGCAGCAGAGCTGATCTTTATCCCTGCTGGTCGGAGACGGTCAGCCGCTATAGCCAGCGGCCGGACTGTCCGCGTTCGCGGGCGTTACAGCTGCTCCACCGAGGTGTTTTATTCTCTTCTCGCAGGAAACCCCGGATAAACTCACAGCTGGTGGCGCAGCAGGTCGCCCAGCAGTACGCAACCCCTCCACCCCCCAAAAAAGAGAAGAAGGAGAGGCCGGAGAGGCCGGAGAAAGAGCGGGTGGATGAGGAGTGTCCCGACAGTGTTCCTCCCGACAGTGTCCAGCCCGACGCTGAGCACCAGGAGAAGGAGAAGAGCGAGCCAGAGCCTTTGGTGAATGAGAAGAAGGAACGGGAGAAAGAAATCTCTCCTGCCGTCACCAAGAAGCCCAGCAGCAAAAAGACCAGGTGAGGCCCCTGGTGTGAAACGTGCCGGTGTCCATCATCCTCTTTTCATCCACGACCGTCCGGATACTTCCTGTGGGCGGTAGCACCTGCATAGCTGGAGACCTCTGTGTTTATTTATCATGTGTTCTGTGCTGGGTTTTTATCACACTCGTGGTTGAGGGTTCTGAAGTTCTTCTGGTGTGTTCTCTTCCTTCCCAGACCCAAGTCTGACAGTCATCAGAGTCCACCCAGCATAAAGTCCGGCAAATCCACAACCAAAACCAACAACTCACACATATCAAGGTACTTTCAAGCTAGTCTCTGTGTACTCTTTACTCTCTTCACACACTGGTTTCTCCACAATCTCACTACTCACATTCTCTCTGCACTAACTCCAAATTCTATTCTCTACATGCCCACTATATTCACACATCCACACAACCTACTCACTCCACACATTTCCTCACACATTCTATTCTATACACTCATTCTACACACTCTACTCTGTCCTCTCACACACACATTCTATTCTCTACACACTCACTGTACACACAGATTCACACACTCACTTTCTACTCTCACTCCACTGCTTCCTCGCAAATACATTCTATACACTCATTCTACACACACTACTCTGACCTCTCACACACACGTTCTATTCTTTACACACTTTCATCTCTTTCTAATCTCTTCACAATCACTCACACATTGTTTTCTCACTTGACTCATTTATTTTACCCTATTTACTATCACTACACCCACTAACTCTGTGTATCTTCACTGAAACGTCATCGGGTGGCATTTCGTATTGGCTGTCCAGTTTCAGTGGGACAGGATGGTAGTAGTAGCCTAGTGGGTAACACTCGCCTATGAACCAGAAGACCCAGGTTCAAATCCCACTTACTACCATTGTGTGCCTGAGCAAGACACTTAACCATAAGTGTCTCCAGGGGGGGGGACTGTCCCCGTAACTACTGATTGTGAGTCGCTCTGGAAAAGGGCATCTGATAAATGCTGTAAATGTAAATGACAGGACACGTTCACTTTTGTGTTTAACAATAGCCGAGACAGCATATATCTCTGGGGATGTGTCTGTCATTCATTTACTGAGCAGGGCCCGTGGCCATAAAGGCACACGCTCATTCACAAACTCGCCCACGTGCTCTTTCATTTTAGATTTTGCCATTTCCTCTTTCATAATTTCTCTCTTGTTTGCCCTGCTGAGTTTAATGAGTGGAGTGTGACCTGTGTTGAAGTGAGCAGCACAGTCTCTCACTCCCACGCTGACGCTGGCCGCCTTCCCGTGCTTCAGCCTGTGAATTAAACCTAGCGTCTCATCATCTGAGGGGGACGTGGCTAAAAAAAAACTAAACAACTCTTCTCTTCTTTTCTTCTATATTGTTCTTGCTCTCAAAGGCCCAAGCTGAAGAACATCGACCGCAGCACGGCGGAGAAGCTGGCCATCACGGTGGGCAACGTCACAGTCATCATCACAGACTTTAAGGAGAAGACGCGCTCTTCTTCAACGTCCTCCTCCACGGTCACCTCCAGTGCCAGCTCTGAACACCAGCACCAGAGCTCGGGGTCTGAAAGCATGGACAAGGGCTCGTCCCGGGCCTCCACACCCAAAGGAGAGCTGTCTGTTGGCCATGACGAGTCTTTTTAAGCCCTTCCTCCACCATCGTCCTGTCCTGGACCACTTTTCAGCCCCTTTCAGACTTGGGCGTTTTTTTTTTTTTTTTTTAACCCTCCCTGCAACAATTCTTCAACTTTACACCCCCTTGGAGACTTGGTTATCTGAGTGGACCCACCAAGGATCTATCCCCTCATGAGCTCTACAATACACAAACAGACCCACGTGTTCTACTCTGGCCTCAAGCAGGACGGCATGGCCGAAGAGACTCGTCCTCCTGAAGTCTCCTTAACATTGTATGTATTGTTTTATATATTGTAAGTGGATAATTGGCTAGTTTTTATTTTATTTGTTTTTGTAAAGATCTGCATTGTACAGTAACCACCAATGTTTTACCTGCTCCTCTTATTCCTATTTATTACCTGTTGTATTTGTTTACTTTTTAAAGGCTTTTGATTTTTTTTTTTTTTTTTTTTTTTTTTTTTTTTTTTTTTTTTTTTTTTAAGCCTTGCTCTGTGGCACAGCTCAATGCACCCTTTGATGCATCGTTTAAAACAGGAACCCAGAATAATCTATTCTCACTGGTGCTAGAGAAGACGGTGAAACAGTTTCAACCCTGCCACACACGCAGCACCGGTACCTTCCAGTCCCCTCTACTCCCCTCTCTTCCTGTCTTTATTTGTCTTGCGCTCGCATTTGCTGTGTTCCTGAGAAGCCTTGGTCTGTCAGTCAGAATTGTCAAATATGATCGGTCCAGCAAAGGAGAAGCTGGTGTATCAGGAGGTGGTTTTTATTTATTTTTTGGTGGGGTGGCACATTCACAGAGGTTTGCGGGGTAGACAACAAAGACAGAATGCTATATACTGGTTATTTCATTGCCTGCATCCCATCACCTCAGTGTTGAGTTCCTCTTGTGAAGGAATACTTAGAACGTTAAGGTAATGTTCAGTATGTGCGCATTTTTGGTGCTTCATTTTAAAAATGTTTATTAAATGAGTTTGTTGCAAGAAATTGACCTCCATCACAGTTCCCAATTTTAGATTTTGACTTTGTCAGGTCACATCTGGACCATTTAGACCATTTATAAAAATGGTTTAAAATCTCAACGTGAACGATTTATCCAGTCAGGTGAACAGTCCACTTAAAGGCAGAACCGCAGACATTGACTTTTTGATGACTTATGTATAATATGTATATGATGTGAGTTTTATTTATTGAAGGACCAAAGGAATTTGATATTGCTGACATGCTTAAACATAACAAATCTAAAAAAAATGTAATTATCAAATGTGTGTTATTTAATAACATTTTAAATAAAGACATTAATATAATCCATTAAAAAAATGTGTAATTCTTGTCCGGTTTATGTTGAGGAGTGTTTTTATACCTGATTTGTTTTCAGCAACAGTGAACTCTACATCTAGTGGTGCTATAGGGCAGGACTGGGGTGCGAGGGCCGCCCCGCCCAGCCCTTCCATTTAGGAATAGGGCACAGTTTCAACAGTGATGCGCAGTTCACAATCATCCATAGTCCATCCAAGATCTTCTTTGGGCTGGTAGAATAATATGAAAAGCAAACGTTGGGTGAAATGAATGAATCAGCCAGAACCAAACGGTTCTGATTATGTGAAGGTTTTCTTGTTTTCTGTTTTATATTTTAGCTCGGTCTGTGGTTTGGTCATATTGTATTGAGTTGAAAAGCCTTGGCTGGGTGCTCAAGACAAAGTCTGAAGATATGAATCATTGAGATCTGAATATTCAAAAACTTAAATATTTAAGTTCCTGAGACATCAGAGCTATTTCAGTTTAACTTAGCTCCTTTTTTGTCTTTCAGTATATACCCTTTCATTTTCTACTGTTTATATAGCCATCTTCATTGCCTTACCTGCTACCGTGAACACCTAGATGAATTTTTGTATAATTCTAAAGAAAAGGTTTAAAAAAACTATTTATTGAAAAGTTGCTGGAAATTGTGCTGGATGTATAAACATTGCTTGTATGTGGTAAAAAGACACCATAATAAAGAATGGCAACTGAGCTGTTTTTTTTTTTTTTTTTTGTTTCTTTAAACGCGCAAGCAGTTCTGTTCTTGTGTGCGACCAGTAACCTTATTTTACTGTGTAAAGATGGTTACGTTTTTTTTAAGCTTTGTCTCAGACCCAAATATAGACTGCTTGTTTACTTATGATGATAATCTTGTGAAGTTTCAGTGTAAATGTACTATACAAACATCTTAATTTTCTCCTAATAAGTATTGTACAATGCTTTTAATGTTTATGTTAAGTAGGGTCCAATAGCATATTAATCTGTGCTTTTTACTTTCACCGTTCTGGGTTTGGTTTTTGTTTTTATTACAGATTTTTAAAATTTTTGTTTTTATATATATATATATATATATATATATATATATATATATATATTTTTTTTGTGTTCTCAGTAATTTGGTGAAATGGTCTCATTCATTGCTTACTGTGTAAATGTAGCTGGGGAATATTAAATTATCAGCGCTCCTCATCTAGCTTATCCAGTGTTGAAAATAATGTTTCCTGGCATGTGCACGACTTTGCTCTTAGATGCTACTTTATCAATTTTATTTCTCTGCTTCAAATAGAAATGTCTATTTATGAATTTTGCTTGTAGTTTTTCACAAATAAAATGTTAAATTTATCTAAATTCATGGTTTTAGATTGCCTTTTTCTCAGTGTTATTTTTTCTTGAACATTTGACAGGCCATGCAACATGACATGTAAAGGGTGCTTTGGTGCTTCGCCGTTCAGTGAGCAGAAGTTCAGACCGTCTGATCTGGAATTTGTTCAGTGATGTCATAAGGGGGAAAGTAACCTTTCCCCTTATGCTTTGCCTGGCCAGAGTATTTCCCACCCCTCCCCTAAAATATTATCTCCACCGGCTGTCATGCCTTCCAAACGTGCGAAGCATTGAAGGTGCTCTGTGCCTGAATGTAAAAAAAAAAAAAATTTTTTTACCAGTCATAAAATCATTTGATTGAGTGTGAGATTGAGATGCCTCTGTGGAAAGGGCATGTGTCAGGCATCAGACACAAGGGACCCTCTTTCAGAGTGATTGCCTCGTTCTGGTACCCTGTGAAGGGGGACGTCCGTCTCCTGGAGATAATCTTTTGTGCTGTACTTGGTTAAGCAATCTTTTATGTTCAACATTAACTTAATCAACTAATCACCTCTACATTAAGCAATATATCTAGGTAAGAGTCAAGGGAAACTGGAGTTCCAGGACGGGGAGTCCATTATAAACCACTTCACAAAAAATGGAATTGTTCATTCGTCCAGAATCCCTGGAGGAAACCAGAACATTGCAAACCCAGACTAAATCCATGTCTCCATTCATGGGACACGTCCTTTAAGACCATTTTCTTCACAGACATCATGGGAAAATTTATTTAAAAAATGACTGATTTATCTTATGTGTTCCCACAAAGTCATTCCAAAGATGGCAGTGAATGCAGCTCAGTAGCACCTCTTGTCGAGACTGCTACATAACTTCAATTTTATCTGTTTATGTAACTCCTGAAGACACCATTGACCTTATGCAAATGATCAAAACACACTATCAGCACTGTGTCTGGTCTTAATTTGAAATTTCCTTCTCCGAGTCCTTCCAGGACCAGTGCAATGTATGGAGTCACAGGACACACATTCGGGTTTTCCTCCACGGTAGAACACATAATTCACAGAGGGGACTTACTGTCACCGCAGGCTCAGACAGCGTTACTCCATCTCTCTGTTGTTCCTGGTCGCTTAATAGACTCCACACGTTTCGATTTCTCCTGGCCCACCCCCGCTGTTCAGTCCCGTCTGATTCCCGTCCAAGTGATGACCTCTGGAACCCCCAAAACATTGAAGTTGTCTAAGCAACGGCCCCAGCTCCTCATGGCCCCATCCAGATGGGGCTCTTCCGCTTCCCCTCAGACTGGGCCAGGAATCTTCCATATGGTGGGGAAAACATCTGGAGATAAGAGAGCCGTTTTAATTCGAGGAGGAGTCAAGAGATCTGCCGCCTACCACAGCAGACATCATGTACAACAGAAACCAAATGGGTCTGTGGTATCAGCAGGGCTCCAGCTCCAGTGACCGTGTCTCTCTCTCTCCTCGAGCGCCGCGAGCCAGCAGGCCTTGATGTGGAAGTAGCTCCTTTCATCTTGTAATCATTAACATGGGCGTGACCATGGCTTAACTGCAATTCCCAGCACACTTGTGGTTTCCTTCGAGGTGTTGCATGACGTGAGTGTCGTGATCGCCCGCATTTCTGAGATATCGTGATGAAATGCAGGAGCTGCCAAAACCTCATGGCTCCAGATCTAAAGGGCCGATGGCTAAACGGGGCACAGAAACGGAACTGTGGCTGTACCTGATCTATTTCTTATAGTAGGATGTTCACAGATCAATTTCCCTCTGACTGAAGTGGGGGCAGTGGTGGCCTAGCGGTTAAGGACCGGCAAGGTGCCACTGAGGTACTACTGAGCAAAGCACCGTCCCTGTACCTGTCATGGATGCCCACTGCTCCTCAAGGGCGATGGTTAAATACAGAGGACACCTTTCATCGTGTCACTGTGTGCTGTGCCGCAGTGTTTCACAATGACAATCACTTCACTTTCACTTTCTTGTGGCTGGAAGATAAATGTGATAAATGTAATACTTCATTGAGGATAAATTACTTTGGAGGTCAATTGTTATGCCGAATGTGGTGAAAGATGCTCACACATTATTCATAAACCGCAACCAGATATCCAGCATGATAAAAATGTCTTGGAGTTGCTGATAGGCTACAGCCAGTGAGTGCACAGCTCATCCCTGGGCAGCTTTGGCAGTGTGTCACCAAGCGGGCCAGGGGAGTGGTGCCGGTAGAAGGAAGATGATATAGATGGGTGGAGTCCAGTAGAGACGATGTCCAGATCACTCGTCCCCTCCCAGCAAGTCCTTGAAAGGTGTGCCTTCGTCTCCGCCTCCATCACAGCCTCAGGGGCACCACCTGAGGGTCAAGGTCCAACTCCAAGCCTTCTGCAGAGAAGAATGCCGCTTGAGGATCCAGGTCCGTCTCCAAGCCTGCAGCGGAGAAGGATGCCGCTTGAGGATCCAGGTCCGTCTCCAAGCCTGCAGCAGAGAAGAATGCCACCTGAGGATCCAGGTCCTTCTCCAAGCCTGCAGCAAAGAAGAATGCCGCCTGAGGATCCAGGTCCGTCTCCAAGCCTGCAGCAGAGAAGAATGCCACCTGAGGATCCAGGTCCTTCTCCAAGCCTGCAGCAAAGAAGAATGCCGCCTGAGGGTCCAGGTCTGTCTCCAAGCCTGCTGTGGAGAAGAATGCTGCCTGAGGATCCAGGTCCTTCTCCAAGCCTGCAGCAGAGAGAATGCCACCTGAGGATCCAGGTCCTTCATCAAGCCTGCAGCAGAGAAGAATGCCACCTGAGGATCCAGGTCCTTCTCCAAGCCTGCAGCAAAGAAGAATGCCGCCTGAGGGTCCAGGTCTGTCTCCAAGCCTGCTGTGGAGAAGAATGCTGCCTGAGGATCCAGGTCCTTCTCCAAGCCTGCAGCAGAGAAATGCCACCTGAGGATCCAGGTCCTTCTCCAAGCCTGCAGCAGAGAAGAATGCCACCTGAGGATCCAGGTCCTTCTCCAAGCCTGCAGCAAAGAAGAATGCCGCCTGAGGGTCCAGGTCCGTCTCCAAGCCTGCACACAATCACCCCCAGCTGATGCTCGTTTGGCATAAATGTCTTTGACAAAATTTGGCTTTTACCTGCATTTCACCTACCGGAGTGGATAGTGAAGTCGGGGTTGGCAGCCATGAGCGGCGTCTTTCTAACTCAGTGGAACCAGGATTTCGTGGATTTGGAACGTCATGTCAGGAGTCAGCTTCCTTTGCCACTAGAGCACCACTGGGTATGATGTGAACAGCACTGATCGTGTCCTTGTCAGCTCTGTGATCCAAGTTCACCGGAACTGGAGCTTTGTACTGCTTTGGGTGTGTTGTTTTTGGCCTTATTTGCCCAGTTATCTGTTCCCACATCTCAGCAGATAAAATCGTATAGCTCTGAATTAGAAGACAGACGTTAATCCATCCTTTGCTTTTCTAAACCCTCTGATCCATTTCATGATGCTGTAGCAGATCCCAGCAATCGATGGATGAATGAGCATTGACAGGGTGCCAATCCTCTGCAGAAAGAGTGACCTCTCACTCCTGGGGTCAATGGTCAATTTACTACTGTCCCCAGTCCACCAATCCTGCTTGTCTGTGGGATTATGCTGTGTGGAAAAAAGGACTGGAGCTTGTAGAGGGACAGTTGGGGAATTCCACAAAAAATGAGAGAGAGAAAAAAAATTCCCAAACCAGCCAGTGTTTGAATGCTAGGTCGGTTAATATCAAAATGTTAATTACTGCAGTTAATATATAAGGAATTTTTAAACAAGTTAATGCAGGTGCTTCCAGTGTGGGTCTGAGCCACGAAGGTCCAGCATTGCACCTTTCATAAAGACGTACAGTGAAGGAGTTTCAGAGCTGATTCAGATGAGGACGTGTCTTTTGCATGCAGCTTTACATTTTTTTCAAATGGACACACAAGGCCCTCAGACTGGAGAGCAACGGGCAACATGCTATGTTCTTGGGAGCTGAGATTTCTATTGAGCAGGATCAATGGAAACAAAGGGTCTGCTGCAAAAGGCTGATAATATGAGTCCGTAGGAGCTGGGCAGTTCTCTTATACGAACACAAGTTTCGTGTGGCCTTCCAAGCGGACTCTCTGGACCATCGATCAGGAGAGCCATTCAGTTTGATGGTTGCGGCGTGGTTCGATACCGAATTGATCTTCCCCCGTCTTGCGGGAAGGAATCCCTCCCCTGATGAATTATTCTGCGCTCCCTGAGAACAGAGGCGTGGCTGTTTTTTCTTTTCTTTTTGATTTAGCTGATTTGTCTTTCACTCTAAACGCCTAATAGTGACAAAAGATGAAAAATTATATGTTTATTGACGAAACTCTAACCATGAAGCTTAGAAAGAGGAGGACAACTTTTTTTTTTTAACCTGGGCAGGATCGCATTAAATGATAATGTCATCGCTCTCCAGCCTTCAGTACAAAGGCAAAGGTTGAAGAATTCAATACTCATGGAATTACCTTTCATCTGTTCCTCTTTATTCTTGTCCTTCTTTTTTCAATAAAAGCCGAATGTGGTGAGAAATTCATGTTTGGCGCAGTTGAAAAAGTCAACAGCCTGTTCCTTTATTCTTTTTGCCGAAGCTCTATTGACCAAAATTGTTCTCATGCTGATTTTCAAGAGAAGCAGCTGCTGGACTCGTGTTTTTTCTTCTTCCTTCGTTCTGTGTTCCTTTTTTCCCCCCCATCATGGAGGAGTGATGACCAGCCCCCGCCCACAGACCCCCACAGCACATGCTGATAAAGAATTTGCAGAGCAGTGTGCCATTACCCATAAATCTCGGCTGCAAAGCTATGTTGAGTGCCGTAGAAATAAGGTCTGCTCGTCTGTTCAAGGGTGCTCTATTTACCCAGAATTCAGTGGGAGGACAGAGCTTTATAGCAAGTCTCACGTGTTCTCTTCCCATGCAAAGGAAACAAAGGCACGCACTTAAAAACCCGAGTTCAGAACT